>NW_027498430.1:0-21678 GCF_021521415.1 Bidens hawaiensis | reverse complement strand
ATAACAAAAGTGACTCGAAATTGACGAATGTCACATGTTGGGTTAGCAGCTTAAAGTTGACGAGTTAAATATTATTCAGTGTGAACACAACTCATATTTTTATATATGTCAAAAATATTAATCCTGACAACCGATATGATCAACACTCCCAATATTGTGTAACTCGAATAACTCGTACATCATAATGTGTCAAAAGGGAATTTACATGTAAAAATAATATTGAAAATGTGTTAATCAGGTTGTTGTACTCTTATCTAAGAATATTTTTGTAATCCTAGGTGGTTTAGGGAACACTTTGTATTTGTAAGTGGGTCGTTTCATTTTTTTGTAAAAAGTATATAACTCGCTGGTAGGGGGGGGGGGGTGTAAGGGGGGCGAGTTTAAAGAGAATCTGACAAAACTTTTAAACTCGCAAGAGGGGCTAGGTAGCGAGGTTTGAATATATTAAATCACTTTCAGAAATTACCCATGTTATTATTCACTTTCATATATTTTTTAACAAAGATTCTCATGATGAGATTATTAGAAAAAAATTTAACTGATTATTTAAATTTTATTTAGGTATTATGTTTAAAAATGTTAACTGATTATTATTGGTCCATTTATGAATAATTTTGCGTTTTTTTATAGTCTATATATGAGTTATTACCGGTTCATTTAAAATGTATAGTAGTAATTTCATAGTTATTTTAAAACTTTTTAAATTTTATAAAAAAATATTGATTACTAATTTGTTCTTTTCATAATTAACGAGCTCGAATATATATCTTAATAAAATGATACTAGGTTCTTTCGTTAATTCGATACAATATGTTATATATAAAATCAAAAAAGACGGCCGAACCCGGTGGGCACTATGTGGTTCCGCCAATGACCATACTTTTCTTAGATGTACCTATATTCGTTCAACACCAACGTGGGGAATGATTTGACATATAAAACATATGGAGGGAATAAATAACATATGATTTGCAAATGGGTTGTAAGATTCTAACTCTAAAGTCTAAACATATACATGGAATAATAACATGGGTAATTTCTTAAAGTGATTTGATGTGTTCAAACCTTGTTGCCCCCCCTCCCCCCTTGCGAGTTTAAAAGTTTTGTAAGATTTTCTTTAAACTCGCTGTCCCCATTGCGAGTTTATAATTGATAGTTAAACTCGCAGCCCCTCATTGCGAGTTATCTATTTCTATAAAAATTAAACAAACCACTTACAAATACAAAGGGGTCTCTTAAACCATCTCCAAAGACTAAACTTTGTTAAAAGAAACAACACCGGTACATCTTATAATCAAATTATTATCATATTATTTATTTTTTATATACGAGTTATCGAATTTATATTTTACTTAAGGGTGATATGTTTACTCGTTTTCTCAAGTTTTTATTGATTCTAGGGACGACCTCGATTTATACATAGTTTCCATCCATTTCATCTTGTGCGTAATTTCTTTTAAATATATATACATATTAAGATTTTTTATGTGCGTGTGGTTGTATTCTTATCTTGTCCCAAAAAGATTGTGGATTACAAATATGTTATGAAAATTGAAAAGTGGAGGCTGCATTTAGAGTTCACGAGTACAAAACAAAAAGTTTTTAAGTCAAGTCCCATGTGAAGAGTAACTTTACAGTACTAGCTAGTAGCTACTCACCAAATCGAATAGTTTGATTTTTTTATTTATATTTTTGCACTTTTATATAATATGTAAAATAAAGAAAACCCCGTAAGGTGTAATGTATTATTGATTAACTATATATAGATGTATAATTAGATAAACACAAAGAAACATAATCAAATACAATCTCCTAAGTATGGTAATACTATTATACTAAAACTCTAACAATACATTCTTCTACAATATTCTCTAACATTCCCCCGCAGTTAGAGCGGTAGGAAATCGGACGCTCAGACTGGAGCGCAAAGCTTGTGAAGATACTCGATCGGCTGTCACCTAGTGCAGAAACTCGATCAGTTATAGGATCTAAGAAGATCACTGGTGGCATGACCGTGGTCAGGCGGCTAAGCATGATGACAGGAGCCTCGACTACGATAGCAGGAGCTATGATTGAGTCGGCCGAAGCAACGACCTGACGGCAAAGAAAAAAAATTATATATTCCGAAGAATAAAACTAAAAAAAAAGAAAATAAAAAACCTTTTTTTTCCAAAGAAATAAAACTAAATAAAATATAAATAAAAATTTTCAATCGTTTATACCGTAATACTCTACACAGAAAATGAAAAAAAAATATATGAATAGAAAAAGAAGGGAAAAAAAGTAAGTATTAATAGAAGCTACACAAATGAGTTTGTGAATGTGTTGGGACTCGAACAGGAGAAGCACATGCAGGCAGCTCCAACCAAAAAGGGGTTCTACTCGTAATTGAATAAAAAAAATGGCTACAACGGTGTTGGTTACTTTGGCCGGCAGACGCGTAAATATGATATAGAACGGCAACAAGAAAGTAATATTTTATGTATGTACAAACGTCCCCGGGGCAGGACGAGAACGAGAAGAAGAGAAAGAAACAGACCAGAATCTTAAGGCTTTGATACCATGTAAAATAAAGAAAACCCCGTAAGGTGTAATGTATTATTGATCAACTATATATAGATGTATAATTAGATAAATACAAAGAAACATAATCAAATACAATCTCCTAAGTATGGTAATACTATTATACTAAAACTCTAATAATACATTCTTCTACAATATTCTCTAACATTCCCCCGCAGTTAGAGCGGTAGGAAATCGGACGCTCAGACTGGAGCGCAAAGCTTGTGAAGATACTCGATCGGCTGTCACCTAGTGCAGAAACTCGATCAGTTATAGGATCTAAGAAGATCACTGGTGGCATGACCGTGGTCAGGCGGCTAAGCATGATGACAGGAGCCTCGACTACGATAGCAGGAGCTATGATTGAGTCGGCCGAAGCAACGACCTGACGGCAAAGAAAAAAAATTATATATTCCGAAGAATAAAACTAAAAAAAAAGAAAATAAAAAACCTTTTTTTTCCAAAGAAATAAAACTAAATAAAATATAAATAAAAATTTTCAATCGTTTATACCGTAATACTCTACACAGAAAATGAAAAAAAAATATATGAATAGAAAAAGAAGGGAAAAAAAGTAAGTATTAATAGAAGCTACACAAATGAGTTTGTGAATGTGTTGGGACTCGAACAGGAGAAGCACATGCAGGCAGCTCCAACCAAAAAGGGGTTCTACTCGTAATTGAATAAAAAAAATGGCTACAACGGTGTTGGTTACTTTGGCCGGCAGACGCGTAAATATGATATAGAACGGCAACAAGAAAGTAATATTTTATGTATGTACAAACGTCCCCGGGGCAGGACGAGAACGAGAAGAAGAGAAAGAAACAGACCAGAATCTTAAGGCTTTGATACCATGTAAAATAAAGAAAACCCCGTAAGGTGTAATGTATTATTGATCAACTATATATAGATGTATAATTAGATAAATACAAAGAAACATAATCAAATACAATCTCCTAAGTATGGTAATACTATTATACTAAAACTCTAATAATACATTCTTCCACAATATTCTCTAACATAATACATTTTTATTATTTGTAAACTTAATTAAGCTGCAACAATTTCCTACACAATTCGGAGTATATTAACGCTTTCAAAGACATGTAATCTGATTACGTACTTTAATTTTGTAATTCCTTTTAATATGGCATCCGATAATTATTTGATTAATAATACGTACGTGACATCTTAAAAGATTTACATCATTTTTATGATATTAACCAATGACGAAGCTTGGACGAGTTCATTGTGGAGGGTGGGGTAACTCAAAATGTATTAAAAAAAACCATAAACGAGGGGGGGCCGGGCTCAAATTTTGGGAGAAAACGGGAAAATTTTAGGACAAAAAATGATCAATTTATAAAACTGCGCAAAAAAACATGGGGGCCGGGCCCACCCCGGGCCCTAAAGAAGCTTCGCCTCTGGCATTAACTATTAACTAGAGTCAAAGATTTCGTATCTTCTTATTACAGGGAAAGAGAGAAATTTAACGGAGTTACCAAAAAATAAAGGAAATTATTAAAAAGTTTGAAACCTTAGCTCCCAATATGCTAAGAATTTGAGCTTGGTTCTCATCCTAGCTTACATGGACGGATTTAAAGGGGGTCAGGAGGGGCCGTTGACCCTCCGGCCGGCTAAACGAGCAACGTACCGGACTACCGGAATACTCAACCAGAAAAAAATATTATAGCTTGACCCTCTCCCAGATTGTGTTTAGGAGAGTAATTCGCAATATGAGAGCAATTAAAGTTAATATTTGATGATTTTCATGCCTGTGGTGGTGGTGGTTTGACAGTCCGGAACATCGGAGAAGAAAGGTTTTGAGACTCGAGCTATATGGCTTTTCTTAAGTAACTAAATATAAAAATGGTTAAACAATAACAGTAAAAAAACATGTTATTTTATTATTATTATTATACATTCTTTTTCCTTTTTAATTTTAATCTACCAATTAAGGCTACTTAATTTGAATTAATAGTTATTAATTTAATAAGTAATAACATACGAAATTCTTTCTCTTCTAACGTTACATTGTTGAATTATTATTATGTATATTATTTAATTTAGAATTCATTATTTAGTTTGTCAAAACCATTTATTTTTAGTACAGTATAAACATGTTTTCGAAATGAATTTAGTAACACGAACCAAACATCTAAACTTCATCAAATCCGTTAAATGCTAAAGAAAAAATAGGTTGTTGGTAACCCGGCCTTAAGTAAACAAGTTATTAGTTTTCAATTAATATTCAAGAGGAAATATGGAGACAATATGGATGACCCTTGTCAACCGAATTGATAACCTTTTCTTAAAAGTTAAATATATTAATGTTTTTGCAAGTGCTAAGACAAAAACATTTTTATTATAGTTTCAAGGTACGAGACCTTGAAGGTAATGGTTACCAACTTCTAGTAACAAAAAAGTAATTGATGTATATACACTCACGACTTACGAATCCAAGACAGTACTATTACGAACCCCCGGCTTAAAGATTCTGGTTCCGTTACTGCTAGCTTATGTCTCAATCGTCTGTAGTCATGCCTTTTGTTGTCATAGCTTTAGATGAGTAGATCCCTCTTCATCGTTTTAGCCACAAAGTTTTCTGCCTTTAGCCTTTAGCATAAGTATACCGGTGTGAAACTAATTAAAGGATATATAAAGAGAAAACCTGTCTCGCAACATGTTTTTGGTATTTAGCAAATATGTGACAATCAAGTTTGTTGGTGATGACAATCTACTAATCAAATTAAAACTCCAAATAAAACGCTAACATAAAGATGGTCAATACTTGATATATTTTGGTATAAGGTTTTTAAAAAATGTTGGGTTTAATCAACATTTGTGAACCGAGTCAAATGTATCTAGTGACTATAAATAGTCATCAGATACTCTTCATATTCGTTAAGAAAGATATAAAGTTACATTAGTTAGTTTCCAATTCTTTATATGTATATTTATATCTCCAAAGTCTAACTGAAATCATTCTTTTTATATATTATTATACCACACAAAAGGCCCATTAATAAAAAGCCTGGTTCTTTAAAAGCATTCGGCCAAGGCCCAAGACCAACTTGTTGGACCCAAAAGGTTTCTCTACCAGTTAACTTTACTTTGACATGTGAAATTATGATAATGAAAGGAAAACAATACTTAATAAATTATAAAATATATGTAATGTATAAATCATTACTTATTGAAAAGGGCATTACCTTTGTAGCATATCTAGTTAACTAAGCATAAAAGGCTATTTAGGGTTTTAAATAAAAATAAAAAAAACCCAAAAAGATATATCTATAAAGGGGAAGATGGCCATGAATTGAATAATGTATGAGTTTTAATAGCTCTAGTAACATTAATCTACCAATTCTATATTACACATTTTATGGTTATCAAACACTTAGCTAACATTCTATAATGTTATCAATTTCAAGTTTCTTAACAAATTTAACATGCTATTTATTACACATTTTAAGGTTATATAGTATATACTTGTATACTATAATACTTAACAAATTTAACATTTTATGGTTATCAAACACTTAGCTAACATTCTATACCCATACACGGGCAAGCGTTTTCGGTTCATCAAGAGACAGGCGGGTAACTAGTTTGACACCTGGTCATATGCCAGAATACCATTTCGGGTTATAAGTTTTCGTGTTGGATGCTAGCCTTTTGTCATCCCTAATAAAAGGGGATCTCCTTTTTAAGCTATAATGGTTATATACAAGTATAAACATTACTTCGATTATTTTAGCAAGAACAAACCCAAGAAACGAAAAATGATCATCGTTAAACCAAAATAAACAAAAATCGAGCTTATTTCTTATTTCTTTATTCAAAACAATACTTAAAAGACTATAAAAACCAAACTTTGAAACCTTTTATTTCCATACTATTAACGAATTCAAGAATCGACAATGAACCTATACGATGACTTACACTTCTCTTGATTTCACTTGCACCTACATCGCGTTTCCTGTATTATTTTCCCCTCGATTTTATTCATTTTTTATCATGTTTACATATACTACACAGAAAATTGTAAAGCATGCACACCTGCAATGAAGCATAGAACCACCTAAACTAATAACATTCCACTTTAAGACATACACATACAAGAAATGGAAATACCCATAACTTGATTGAGCAATTGTGTTGATTTGAATCATCTTTAAGTACCCTTTAACCCCGTATTCATAAAACTGCCCTTGATCGTTCTTGGTCATTGGGCTCATCGCGCCCCAACTTTCTGGATAGGATCTACATACAAGAAGCGAAAAGATTACAACTTTATCGGGTCAAGATTCAAAAGATCAAAACTTTATCAATCAAGATTTTGAATACTCAATTTATACATACATTGTCAGTAACTATGAACTGAAAACTATAAATTTTGAAAAATTAAAACCTCATGGAAACAGAGAAATTAGCATTTGGAACTCAGATTGACCATTTTTTAACATTTCAGTTCAAACTAGTGCAACCAATTTCAGATCACTATCTAATGTAATGAATTTAATAGCAAAGGCCCACATACATAAAGTCAAGTAACAACAAATCATTTATGAACAAAAGGTCTTAACTCTTTAAGATAAAAACACATTGAAGTTTAGTTACAGGCAAGCGGTTCACTCCAGGGGTGCAAACGAGCCAAGCTTATCGCGAGTTAGTTGAGATCGGATCAATAAAATGCTCACAAGTTATTTTTATGCATCTAAAATTAAAGCTCGTTTAGTTATCGAGCCCGAGCTCGAGCCTTGTATGAGAAGATCATTTAGGCTTGTCGAGCCTTCACAAACCTAATGTATTCTTCAATTTAAACTCCTTTGTACTTCTATGCATAGCCAAACTCGAGTCGAGCTTCGGCTTGTTTAAGGTCCGGTTTGCACACAAACTCGAGCCGAGCTTAGGCTCATTAAGCATGAACTCGGCTTTTGAGTCGTTTTTTTAAGCTTGAGCTTGGCCCGTTTATTCTTTATTAATTAGTTAGTCATTTTTTAATTATCTCTATATATTTTGATAAAAACCAAAGAGCTTGAAATGAGTTGAGCTCGAGCTCTTGTAAGTCAAAACAAGCCAAGCTCGAGCCTAGTCGAGTTCAGGCTCGGCTCGTTTGCACTTGGAAACACATTTAAGATCATTATCCAAATTATGAACTCAACCCATGAACTAAAAAAAGTCAAAGCACCACCAACTTATCAAGAAACAAAAAGTCAACCATAATAAAGCTTGAAACTTGAGTTACCTTAGGAACAGAGGAAGCAACACATGTTCTTGGGGTTTCAAAAGAAGACAAAGAAAACTGTTTTGAGACAACACCAACATCAAAATAAATCAAGCTTGAACTGGGTACATCAACCCAGATTTCTTTAACCAAGAACCACAAGAACAGATCTTTAGCAGATATCCCAGATAACTCATTAATTCTTCCGTAAGTCAAATTCCCAGAAACATTCTGGTCATAGTGTAACTCATCTTCAAACTTTGCATTACAAGCTTCATCCAAGAATACTTGGAACCTTCCAGAATCATCAAGGCTGTAGTTGGTCACACCTTTTGGGAATAAACCCATGGGTAGTCCATTTAGCTTGAGTATGTCATATATGGTTGGTGATTGCTGAGAATATGATATTGAGATTGAGATTGTGAAGAGTGTAAGAAGGAGAATTGATGGTGGAGATTGTTCAAGAATCATGTTTTTTTTTTTTTTTTGGGGGGGGGGGGGGGGGGTGGTGGTAGGGTTTAAGACAGCAGGGAGAAGGAGAGTGAAAAGAAAACAATGATTGGGATTTGAATGAAGGATTTAAGGGGTCCTGATGCCTATGCATTGAAGAGGTAGGTCCCAGCAGAGCCCAGTTGGACCAGCAAGACTCACCTTGAAGAGGGACGTCTGCGCAGAAACCAACTGGATCCGCAGGACCAACCATGCTCAGAGACGTGACGTCCTTACGCGCAGTACGCAAGCTGTTCCCGCAGGAAATGCCTCCCAATGGTGAAGTAATCTGCCTGTTCCCGCAGCTGCGGATACAAGCCATCAGGGAAGGCCACCCGCGCAGCAAGGCTACACGCACAAGGCACTTAGCTCTCAATCACTCAGTGTCACCTGAAGGAATGAGCAAAGCCGGGAACAATCCCGCACAAAGGCGGGAGGGGGAATACTCCCGCCCAACTAAGCCAGTCCGTACGATACGGGAAGATCTTCTGTACTGTACCTGACGAGGTATGGGCAAAAGATCTGACCAAAGATACGACAGCTTATTGACAACAGTATGGCGAGCAGCATGCTCTTGTACTGTATGTCACTATTAGCCGCTGCCTACTCACCAACTCCTGTCATACCACGTGCATAGCCGGCAGTTGGTGGAAAAGGAATAGTACACAGCAGGCCTGGTCACTGTCAGCCGTTGCCTACCCACCAACTACCAGCAGGGCACGTGCGTAGGCCACAGTTGGTAGAACAGGAATACTATTAAGCCGGCCACACCTCCTTGGAAACCTACCTTCGGCTATAAATACCCCAAATGGTATGATCATCTCATCACATTATCATCATATTATACCTGATATCTGCTCTAGCAATCTCTTAATATACATTTATATTTAAAGAGCAATCTAGTCTGATTCTCACGCCGGAGGGTGGTCACAAGGAGGAACCCCCCCCCCCCCTTCTCAGTGACAAGCTCACGGTGTCTGTTTTGCAGGTTATCAGAAGAACCATCTTTACCGGGTCTAACCCCTCGTGGGAAATATCTATCTAACCCCCAGGTTACCCGTAATCTGCTCGGGGTCCGGTTAGTGTTTCTTCATTGGCGCCATCCGTGCATAAAAGCTAGAACTTCATTTCTTTTCAGTTTTTTCAAACTTCTGGAAAGATGGTTAAAGAAACTCCGGTAACCACAACCCCAGCTACTGGGGGGAATACCGACTACACAGTCTTTACAAACACTACCCCGGTTACCCAAGCCGGGGCAAGTGAAGTAAATTTTACGAACACTACCCCAGTTACCCAAGCTGGGGCAAGTGCAGTAAATAATCGCTCACTGGGATTCACTAATACCCAGTTAGAGAAACGAACAAGGCTCCCCCGCCAAACACTCGATGAAGTTAAGGCATGGGCGGAGGCACGTCAGAAGGAATTCCAAGCTGAGTTGGACGAACGCTTGCGTTCCGTCCAACAGGCTGACGAATTCGAAGAATACTTGGACGATGACTCGGAGGAATCCGACACCGACGCGAACCCTCGCCATAGGGCAAAAGGGAAGCGTAAGGAAACGGACTCCCAACCGAGAAGGCGTTTTGGAGAAGCCTTCAAACCAAAAAACACAGGTGGAAATCCACGTGACTTCTCCAAAACATTCAGACCAACTGTGGCAAATGCGGGAACGTCCAAATTTGCAAGGGACATTGCGGAAGCAATCGCCCCAAAAAGTGCCAAACAGATGTCCAACATCGGCACTTATGATGGTATATCTGACCCAGATGATCATTTGAACAGATTCATAGCGGGGGCAACCGTCAGCAATTGGACGGAACCTACGTGGTGTTACATGTTCCAAATGACGCTTGTTGGGCCAGCTAGAGCGTGGTTCGATCGTCTACCGGTCAACCACATCTACGACTGGGTGGACTTCCAACAGAAGTTTAGCCAACACTTCAGCCAACAACGAAAGTATACCGAAGAGCAATGGACAATCCTCAAATGCATTCGAGAGGAAGATGAATCTTTGCTAGACTTCATCACTCGCTTCAACTCAAAGAAGCTTAGTCTGGGTAATATCAGCGAAGATCTTGTTCGCGCTGCTTTCATCCAGGGCGCGAACGACCCAGAGCTCATCCGCACCTTAACGGGTAAAGATGGCATGCCATCCACATGGGATGCCATCATGACAGCAGCTAAACGCTTTGCGGAAACGGAGAAGCAACTGGGTAGAGATCTCCCACAGAGCACAAACCTCTACACCCAGAAAACAAGAGAAGACAACGTCCTTACCGCCCGATTAAACAAAAAGCGGAAGCTAGGCATTTGGCAGTCAAGGGTAAACTTTGACACCTCATCCGGCTTGCAACATCGGTTAGGCGGAAGGGATAACGTACGGTCGAACCAGAACTCCAGATGGACGCCACTCACCAAAAGCGTCACCGAGATATTCGCCACTGAGGAGCTCCCATGGCCAAAGGCTCCAATAATCCGACATCGTCCCAATGCTGATCGGAGCAAATACTGTGACTTTCACAGGACAAAAGGCCACAACACTGAAGAATGCACAGACGTAAAGGATATGGTCGAAGCATTTGTCAGAGATGGGACGCTCGCGCACCTCGTGGCGCAATGAACGCTGAGCAGGCTGATGCGTGTAGAACCCCAGCTGGGGAAAACACGAATAAAATTGCAGCTTCAATGTGGAGACTACATGCTGCGTAAAGAACGAGATCCCGAACCAGGTATCGGCTCGATGGCACTCCCATCCCAACAACATGGAAGGGAGCTCAATTACACAGTTTGCATGTAGATCAATTCCAAATTTGTAAAGGCCCAGAGCCACTTCTAATGGAAATGATTCTCCTTAGAACATCGACGCTGATGATTTTAAATTTATACTTTATGAACTTTCAACACTAATATGCCGGTTTTCACCACATAATTACGTGGAAAGTCGTTGCGTGGGGAAGGCGGCAAAACCCGCATAAACCCCAAAAACGACAAACCTTCACGCAGGTCAGTTGAAGGGGAAAAGTTCAGTCATCCCACTAAATGAAAGTGCCGGTCTATCCGCATGAATCATGATAGAGGAAACTGAACACTAACCTATTAACAACCGCGCGTCGAACGGTTAATTTATTCAACACGGATATGCCGGTTTTCACCGCATAATTACGTGGAAAGTCGTTGCGTGGGGAAGGCGGCAAAACCCGCATAAACCCAAAAAACGGCAAACCTTCACGCAGGTCAGTTGAAGGGTAAAGTTCAGTCATCCCACTAAATGAAAGTGCCGGTCTATCCGCATGAATCATGGTAGAGGAAACTGAACACTAACCTATTGACAACCGCGCGTCGAACGGACAACTTATTCAAAACAGAGAATTTCTAACAAAAGGATGAGGAAAACCTACACGCAGGTCAGATATAGGTAAAGTTTAGCCATCCTACTAAGTGCAAGTGACGGTCCTACCCGCACAATCACGAAAGAGGAAGCAAAACTTCAACCTATTATCTACCACGTTCAAAGGTTAACTTATCCTAAACACTTAGAAATTTCAAAAAGGATGAGGAAAACCTACACGCATGTCAGATATAGGTAAAGTTTAGCCATCCTACTAAGTGCAAGTGACGGTCCTACCCGCACAATCACGAAAGAGGAAGCAAAACTTCAACCTATTATCTACCACGTTCAAAGGTTAACTTATCCTAAACACTTAGAAATTTCAAAAAAGATGAGGAAAACCTACACGCAGGTCAGATATAGGTAAAGTTTAGCCATCCTACTAAGTGCAAGTGACGGTCCTACCCGCACAATCACGAAAGAGGAAGCAAAACTTCAACCTATTATCTACCACGTTCAAAGGTTAACTTATTCTAAACACTTGGAAAATTGCTAATTTAAACTAAGGTATGCAAGTCATAACGTTTATAAAGCAAGGAATCCAGTGAAAATAGCGGTCTTACCCGCACAAAGATTTATATTTCATAATATTCATTACAAGAATGGCCGGGTAACTACCCGCCTACAAGAATATAAATCTATACAAGCTAAATCTATCCTAGCAGTGGGAAGGGATCTTCAGGATCAGGCTTCAGGGCCACTTCCACTTGGACCAGCACCATCAGTAGAGCGGGGCAGTTCAAGGAAAGCTTTAAGGATAGCTAGCCCATCATCAGCAGCAGCAACTTCGTTTACCTTCTCCACCACCGGATGCGGGAAGGCGGCATACTGATTCACTGCTTGGTCGTATACAGCTTCAGTATCTACATTATACAAAGGGAAGTTGGAAGGCGGGATGCCTTTCTCAACGAACCCTAGACCAAGCAGGAAGCCGGCCTTTTCCCCATCCTCGTGAGAAGCGTTGAGGGCTGCGCTCATAGCATCGTCATAAGACGTATCAGCAAAGACTCGATGCACAACCTACAAGAAAATATACAAGTATCAGAACCTTTTCTATTTACAAAGAAAAGCGTAAAGACATGAAAAGCATACCTGAGACAATGCTTCTCGAAGAAGCCATTCCTTGGCAACCAGAGCCTCCTGGATGGCAGCTTGAGCTTCGTTACGGACGCGTTCGGCTTCACTCTTGTTGAGGTTGGCAAGCAACACTTCTTTAGCCGCAGCCTCTTCGACGCCCTTTAGCTTCCGCTCAGTATGGTCAAGCACCCCCCTCTGGTCCAAGATCTCTTGGAGCTTTTTGGCGTCTTCCATCGCCAAGGCATCATGAGCCTGCTGGAGAGCCTCTAATTTGGCTTTAAGCTCTTCATTCTCCACGCGTAGAGGCTCAGCAACAGCTTCAGCCTTGGTGGCCCTCTCGGTTGCGTTCCTTGCAGTTTCCTTAGCCAGCCGAAGCTGTTCGTTAACAGCTTGGGCAGCCTTGGAATGGGCCTCGAGCCGGGCCTGAACTTCAACCTCGAGGGCCTTGAAGGCCTTCTCCTTTTCCGCAGCAGCTGCGGTAAGCTTTACGTTCTCCTCCCGGACAGCCCGCGCCCGAGCTACTTCTTGAAGGCGAGCTGCTTTTAACTTGTCTTTTTCACGACAAAGCAGCTCGACGCGCGGCTGCATCCGGGCCAGGAGAACCCGAAGCTCATTGGTTAGCCTACCCTCCTGGTAGCTAGCCATGGCTTCCCCCAACGCACCACTGGGAGCAGCGTGACGAGCCCATTCCACGCACTCCACAGGTGTGCGAAGGGTTGTTCCTCGGCGGATGTTCCATCGTGGAACATACACTTCATTGGAATCCGACACTGCAAAAAACATAAAGCAGTTAGGAAAAGATGATAAAAATATGAAAAGGGCCAAAAGAACCCTACGCACCTGTAGGGTCAACAACAGGCCGATAGCCGCCAAACCCATCACCTGAACCCAAGGGAAATCCATCCAAGAGGTCAGGCAGATGGGAAGAAGGCAGAGGTTGGCGATAAGCCCCATGCATACCTGAAGGATCGGCCGTCGTTGCCGATGACGGAGGTGGCATGGTAAAAGCCGCCGTGGTCGCCGCTGCGGAATCCAAGGATCGGCCGTCGTTGCCGATGACGGAGGTGGCATGGTAAAAGCCGCCGTGGTCGCCGCTGCGGAATCCGCAGCAAAAGAAACCGCCGGCTCAGTGAAAGATGCGGTAAAAATGGCACTCACAGCCGGCGGTGACGTCATCACAGCTGGAACAGTCGGCTCAACGAAGTGAGCAACTGAACCAGCGGAAGCAGGCGCAGGCGCAGCCGCCTGGGTCGTTGCCTCAGGTAGGCTGACCAAGCCTACCGTCATGGGCGGAGGGGTACTCCTCTGCGCTCCACCCTGGAATGCGTCAACATCCACGCCTGCACAAAGAAGACAAGTGTTAATGATGGAAAGCTATGAAGTTAAAGATAAAGGAAGTTTGTACTTACGGGTTTTCTTGAGCCTAAAAGTGCGGACAGGCGGGGATGAACCCGATGGAGCTGGCCTCTTCACGCCGCTCACCGTCGTCATCCGGGGCTCTCCGGAGGTGACAGTCGCAGCCTCCGAAGCGGTGGTCTTATCACCACCGGGGTTCCCCGCCACCTCCTCGCTCTCGGCCTCTGAGTCAGACCGAGGCACCGGATCGGCAGTGGAGGCCACCTTCTCCTTCCCCTTCCCGCCGGCAGCCTTCTTCTTCCGCACCAACGAAGGACCATCTGCGGATTCCTCATCAGAACATACGATTAGAGGAATTCCAGCAGAGGTTTCAACATTGAGGGGTCGAGGGTTGAATAGCGCCTTACCTGGCCGCCTGGCGCTAAGGATCTCGTGGCCTAGCGGGTAGACCTCCACGAACCGATCCGCCGTTTGTTCTAGGATGGGCAACTCGTTCTCGTCTAGAGCGCGAGTACCCATCCGAGCGGGACTGTCAGCCTCCCGCGGGTACATGAGCGACTGCAAGTCGTTCCCCTCTGAAATAAACAGGAAAGAAGTTAGAAGAAATTCTAAATCAACAAAAAGAAACAGAGCATAGCGTAAGGAACAGAGTTCGAACCGTATTCAAGGACGATTGGGATCTTTTGCGCATCCGCATCCTTCCACACCCGGCTCATCCCGAGCATCACCATCCCGGACTCCGCAAACCGGTAAACCGGAGATTGGACTCGGGATATCTTCGAAAACCATTCCGCCTCCTGGTAGTTGGAGGCGTGAAGGCTGGGAAGTGCTTGCCCATTCTTGAATTTCATGGCAAGGGGGATGGCGCGAGCGGAGATGTAGAAGAACTCCCGCTTCCACGAGCGAAGACTGCGCTCGGTTGCGCAAATCTTCAAACCCTTGATTCGGGTTATCAGCGTATACCACCCCTGGATGCACCTCCAAGAGTAGAAGGTCATCAAGCGGTCGACGAAGGGCTCAATGCCCAGTATCCGGCACACCCACTCAAAGTGGCGAATCTTGGCGATCGCCATCGGATGCACCTCGGTCAGGTGCACACCGTGCCTCTCCAGGACACGGTACACAAACTTTGTCAACGGGAACCTAAGATTCCCATAGACAAAGAATGCAGCATATACCCCGATCTTGCCTCTGGGGGCATCATACACCGTCTGATGGGGTTCAGGAAACTCAGGCTCGAGAGACTCGAGCATGAACTTCCTGACGACGTACTGATACAGATCGACAGGCAGAGCACACTGGCACTCGCCAGCAGTACTCTTGTCATCGGCGAACACCCCAGCCTCCTGGGCTGTAGATTCGAGATCACGAGAAGACATCTTGCAGATGAAAGAAGAAAACGATTTCAAGAGAATGCTCGACTGAAAGGTGAGTATTCGCCGGAAATCGTTTTGAAGATGAACAGAAGAGTGAAAGTGTGGATTACAAAGAACCCTCTCCCCCTTTATATACTAATCGCAATTAATGCGATGAATTTAATGCGGAGGAGAGAGAAATCGAAGGTGCAATGAAACTATGACACGTGGCAAAAAGCAAGCTGGCAACAGCTGTTGAAAGGACGCGTACCATTAATTTCGCGGCCACGCGCCCGAAAAATCGCGCCCACGCGCCTGAAAAAGCGTCTGGAATGACCATGTACTGTCACGTCACCATAACTTCCTGCACGTCCTGACACAGTCAGAAGAAACCGTCGCACGACGTTTCAGAGGTTTGGACTGTTCTTATCCTTTCACCAACTCTTCGAATTTCAAAAAAATTCAAAAAGATTCAAAAGTAAGCGGGAAAATACCCCTTACCTTGGCAACCAAGTAACCATAAGACGGGTGCGGGTACAGTGTTAAGGCAAAACCCTTCACATACTTAGCACCTGCAGAGAATTGAAGCCAAGAATACCTCGGCAACCAAGTAACTATAAGACGGGTGCGGGTACAGTGTTAAGGCAAAACCCTTCACATACCTAGCACCCGCAGGGAATTGACGCCAGGAATACCTTGGCAACCAAGTAACCATAAGACGGGTGCGGGTACAGTGTTAAGGCAAAACCCTTCACATACCTAGCACCCGCAGGGAATTGACGCCAGGAATACCTTGGAAGTAAAGTAACCGTAAGACGAGCGCGGGTACAGTGTTAAGGCAAAACCCTTCACATACCTAGCGCTCCGCAGGGAATTGAAACCAAGAAGGATCTTCTGGGCAATGCTTGCGGAAACGGAAATAACATCCCCGCATAGCGGGAACGTCGAGAACTACATTGTTTGAAGCTCCAGGATGGAATTGGTGGTTTTAACATAATTGATCACTATGTTCAAAACTACCAAAACCTCATGGAGAATCCACACAAGTGAGACTCAACGCTCCTGACTTGCGAGGAGGTTACAGACCTACCCGCATCATACCCAAAGATCAAGCAGGAAAGTCGGGAATTTCTGCAAGTGACAAGGACTTCCGCGTGAAGAATCCCCATGGAAAACCTTAAAACTAAACCCTTTTCAAAACCCTTTGCTTAAGTCCAAAAATTCACCTCACTTTATTAAACATTCATGAGAAGAACATTGGACTGGGGGACTTGAAGAGGTAGGTCCCAGCAGAGCCCAGTTGGACCCGCAAGACTCACCTTGAAGAGGGACGTCTGCGCAGAAACCAACTGGATCCGCAGGACCAACCATGCTCAGAGACGTGACGTCCTTACGCGCAGTACGCAAGCTGTTCCCGCAGGAAATGCCTCCCAATGGTGAAGTAATCTGCCTGTTCCCGCAGCTGCGGATACAAGCCATCAGGGAAGGCCACCCGCGCAGCAAGGCTACACGCACAAGGCACTTAGCTCTCAATCACTCAGTGTCACCTGAAGGAATGAGCAAAACCGGGAACAATCCCGCACAAAGGCGGGAGGGGGAATACTCCCGCCCAACTAAGCCAGTCCGTACGATACGGGAAGATCTTCTGTACTGTACCTGACGAGGTATGGGCAAAAGATCTGACCAAAGATACGACAGCTTATTGACAACAGTATGGCGAGCAGCATGCTCTTGTACTGTATGTCACTATTAGCCGCTGCCTACTCACCAACTCCTGTCATACCACGTGCATAGCCGGCAGTTGGTGGAAAAGGAATAGTACACAGCAGGCCTGGTCACTGTCAGCCGCTGCCTACCCACCAACTACCAGCAGGGCACGTGCGTAGGCCACAGTTGGTAGAACAGGAATACTATTAAGCCGGCCACACCTCCTTGGAAACCTACCTTCGGCTATAAATACCCCAAATGGTATGATCATCTCATCACATTATCATCATATTATACCTGATATCTGCTCTAGCAATCTCTTAATATACATTTATATTTAAAGAGCAATCTAGTCTGATTCTCACGCCGGAGGGTGGTCACAAGGAGGAACCCCCCCTTCTCAGTGACAAGCTCACGGTGTCTGTTTTGCAGGTTATCAGAAGAACCATCTTTACCGGGTCTAACCCCTCGTGGGAAACATCTATCTAACCCCCAGGTTACCCGTAATCTGCTCGGGGTCCGGTTAGTGTTTCTTCAGTATGTCATATATGGTTGGTGATTGCTGAGAATATGATATTGAGATTGAGATTGTGAAGAGTGTAAGAAGGAGAATTGATGGTGGAGATTGTTCATGTTTTTTTTGGGGGGGGGGTGGTAGGGTTTAAGACAGCAGGGAGAAGGAGAGTGAAAAGAAAACAATGATTGGGATTTGAATGAAGGATTTAAGGGGTCCTGATGCCTATGCATAGTAGGTGTGGTTTTTTAGTACTTGTGTTGGTTCTAGGGTTGTGTGTGTGGATTACCCATAACCAATCATGGCAAGACACGTGGAAATTGTAAAAGAATGAATAGTGTATTTCAATGAAATATAAAAACTATTGTTTTGATAACTTTTCCAAGAAAAATAAATCTTTTGACAGATTATAGGAGCTAACATGGTGTTTAAGCGAAACAACGATGGATGATGCGGACTTAGTGACAGGGCTGGTTCAACTATTTTAAATGTCTAAATTGAAATGAGATTTTGTGGCTCTTTTATAACAATTGTTAAAAATACAAAAAGAGAGAGCTCTTTACAGGTCTCAAATTCATGTTCTGGTGGTTTAATAACCACAAAACTTACCACCAGACAGTTACATAATTTTAAGTTTATCTTACTCATTATAATATATCTATATATAGTGTTTTTTGTAAGTTTTGAAGACTTAATTAAGTGCGGGCCTAAAGCCATTGTCTGACTTGCTTCCCACGAGTCGGCCCTGCTTAGTGAGGAGACATGTAATTTGTTATCCATGATAACGGACAGTCTTATTATTTATTTCTTTTTCTCAACTACCGGGCTTTATACTCGCACTAGCAAATTGTTTAGGGGATGGAGTATTCATGGGTACTACCAGCGCACTAGCCAATCCTGCACTGCTACATCATTTCTACTCTTAAGTACCCATAAACTACAAAATTACTGACAATTTCTACCCACTTGTGTAATAATTAATAAGTCATTTTAATTCTCCAACTTTTGTCATGAAATCAATTTTGTGACATCTGACCCGATCCGACCCGACCCAGGTACCCGTTTCTCTGATCCGATCTCTTTCTTTTATGATTTAATATTCATTTATACTTATATTTTACTTTTAATAATAATATATACTTTTCCTTCCCGCCTCTTTCTCTCTCTTTCTTTCCGCCGTCCCGTCCCTCTCCTTCTCTCTTTCCGCCTTCTTTTCCCTCTTGTCGCCGTCCCGCCCTTACGCCTTGTTTCCCTCTTTTTTTCTTCTAACTCGTTGCTTGTCCTTTGTTCCTTTCCGCCTAAGGTTGTCTGCGCAGCTCCACGCGCTAGACCCCTTACAAGGAATCCTGCGTGAAGACCACCTGTTTCAGCGATACGCGAGACGAACTCTTCTCGCAGCGCGCTAAGAATTGTAATTCTTCTCGCAGCGCGCTAAGAACGGTAGTTCTTCCCGCGACGCGCTAAGGGTTTGTAGTTCTTCTCGCAGCGCGCTAAGAATCGTAGTTCATCCCTCGACGCGCGAAGAATTATAGTTCTTCCCGCGGCGCGCTAGGAATTTTAGTTCCTCCCGCGGCGCGCTAAGGAATGTGATTCTTCCCGCGGCGCGCTTAGAAATGTAGTTCTTTCCGCGACGCGTTAAGGTTAGTTCTGTCTGCCTTCGTGCTCGCGCTCTCTTGACCTTCTGTGTCTGCCTTCGCGCCTTAGCCTTCTCGCGCTCAACCCTTTGAGTTTTCTTCTGTTTAATCTAGCCTTTTGCTTTTGTGTTGTCTTATCTTTTGAGCTGTTGACCTAATCTGCTTTATGTCTGAAAAGTTACTTTCGGCGCAGCATGCGCACCAACCCCATTGGTTGACAGATAAAGTGACTGACATAATCTTTTGAGAATCTGCTTTTGCCATGCTTGACCAGTACCTTTTTCTGAACCGCCCATGCCTTTTTACTGTTCCCTGACAGCTTTATCTTGCCTCTGCAGCTGCCATATCTTTCCATATCTTTTGCTTTTGGAATCTTTTACTTTTTGAGATCTTTTCCCCTTTTTCTGGATTTATGTCTCCTAGGGTTTTCCTATAAATAATAATAATATTTTCATAACACATCACACACAAACACTTAATCTCTCCTGTTCTCTTGCCCCTTGCTCTCTCTGCCGCCTCCCTCTCTGCCTCCGTCTTCCTCCCTGTTCTACCCTGCTTTTCCGGTAATATATATTATATATAATAATTTACTTATTAATTATGCTAACTTATAATCAAGACTTAAAACAAATCATTAAAACAACAATCTTATTTATAGGTTAACTTGTGCTTGTTTAAAGTTGGTTCTTGCTTTATCTTACACCGCACCGATTATCAAGTGAGTAATCTCGTACCTAATCCCTTTTTGCTTTTAATGTTTTGGGATGTTCATGTGTTCATACAAACTTAGAGTCTTAAACTTGTTTATGAACTTTAGTCGCGCAGTATCCCATGTGTTGAGGACGTAGACTTGGCTGTTTATTTGTATGTGTGGATCATTAACCGTCTTGTCGGTCTATTCCGCAGTTTTCATGGTACCATTAGATGAACACGGGAGAACTATCGTTTATGATTTTCTCTTTTGTTTACACATGCACAGTTTGTTTTGTTTGTGAGCTCAATTGTGAGCACTGGCAGTCTTATGAATCTTAGAGTTGGTCCCGATCAGATTACACCCTTGTTGAAAACCAGACATACACATGTTGCGCGCAGATTTATTGTTATCTATGTATTGTATTAAACTTGATTTCTCACCAACACGCAAGTGCTTGACGTTTTATTTTAACACATGTTCAGGTTTGCAGTAGCTGTTTTGGAGCTTGTGGACACGTAGGAAGTTTTCTTTATTTTTGACCTAGATTAAAATGTATCAAGACAAGTTATTGCTGTTCGAATATTATGATTTATAATATATTGATTTATGATGATTTATGTTATCTTATGTTTACTTTGCGCGTGCGCGAATGAATGTATTTATTAAATATTGACACCCAATAGTGTCACGAGTAATGAAACAATATGTGGCGCCCCGATGTATAATCCACCTTTGGTCGGGGTGTTACAGATTGGTATCAGAGCTCGTTGACTTTAGGATAGGTGGTTAGACGTAACGGCCTAGAATACCTAAGAGTCCCCTCTCGCGCATGAGAGAAATCTCATGTTTGCGCGCTTATTGTTAATTACTCGTTATTTATGAATATGCTCGCGCTTGCGCAGTATATGATTTTATGTTTTATTTCGCGATATTTCGATTTTTGCTGAATTTCGATTTTTACTGATTTTACCTACATATTCGTTTGTTGGATTTGAAAATCCGAAAAGTCATGGTGATACATGAATAGTTGATTTTCAATTTTCATTTACGATTATGTTCTGAGGTTGGAGACTTGAAAAGTCATGGTGATACATGAATTGTCAACCTCCCAATACTCATTTTCTTGTATATTTTATATTGAAGATTGAAAAGTCATGGTGATACATGAATCGTCAATCTCCAATACCCGTTTACTAGTCATTTAAATTGGGAATTCGGAAAGTCATGGTGATACATGAATTGCCGATTCTTGGTTCGAGTTTGTTACCTTTATTAAGTCTGCATTAAAGTCATTTATTTTACTTTAACTTTTGACAGTAACTGACTCCGTGAAACCAAGCTTTATAAGATTAAACTTTTGCGCTAAAACCAAGATATTAACTAAAATTAAAACTTTTATAGAATGCCTCCGCTATCTCGCCGATTTCAGAGAAGAGAAGCCTCGCGCATGCGTAGACAGCAACGTTTCCAGGAAATGGCCGCCGCGATAGCCCAAGCCTTGAGCCAAAACAATACCTCCAGTTATAACATTAAGTCCTTTAACGCGGGTAACCCTCCATGTAACACCCCGACCAAAGGCGGATTATACATCGGGGCGCCACATATTGTTTCATTACTCGTGACACTATTGGTGTCAATATTTATTAATACACATTTTATCGCGCACAGCGCA
>NW_027498429.1:0-21315 GCF_021521415.1 Bidens hawaiensis | reverse complement strand
AGGTACGCTTCTAGTAAACGGTATTTCTGCTTCTGTTTTATTCGATTCAGGTGCTAATAGAAGTTTCGTAGATGTAACATTCTGTAAGTTAGCTAAAATGAAATGTTGTCAAGTGCCTGAAACTTTTATGGTAGAAATGGCTAGTGAAACTTTGGTTAGGATAATGAGAATGGTAAGGATGGTAAGATAGAGTTAGAGGGACGTGAGTTCCCTGTTACTCCTTTTGTAATGACCTTAGGAGGGTTCGATGTGATTTTTGGGATGATTGGTTGTTTGAGTTTGAGGCTCAGATAGTGTGTAAGAGTAGGTTGACAAGGTTAAAGCCTTGGATGGTGGTACAGAGACGGTTTATGGTGATAAGGAAAGTATGGGGCTTACATCATTTCGATAATAAAAGTCGAGAAAATGTTAAGGCGAGGTGTGGTGCTACATGGCGTATGTTGTCGACACTTTGGCGGAGGCAAATGAAGTAAAAGATTTTCCTGTAGTATGCGACTATCCATATGTGTTCCGTAAGGACATTTCGGGGTTGCCTCCGGAACGAGAAGTAGAATTTCAGATTGAGTTAGTACTAGGAGCACAACCCATCGTGAAAGCACCTTACCCACCTGGCGCCGTCCGAGATGAAAGAACAAATGGCCCCAACAGCAAGAACTCCTCGACAAAGGGTTCATATAAACCGAGTGTTTCCCCGTGGGGTGCGCCGGTGTTTTTCGTTAAGAAGAAGGATGGAAGTATGAGAATGCGCAATTGATTATCGCGAGCTGAACAAGCTTACTATGAAGAACAGATATCTGTTGCCATAGATTGACCACTTATTTGATCAATTGCAATGTGCCAGCTGTTCTCGCGAATAGACCTCAGGTCAGGTTATCATCAGTTAAAGGTGAAGGAGGCAGACATACCTAGACAAGCGTTTTGGACGCGGTATGAACACTATGAGTTCCTCGTGTCATTTGGTCTAACGAATGCTCCCGCAGCATTTTATGGACACGATGAATAGGGTATGTCAGCCGATATTAGACAAGTCGGTTATCTTTTTCATTGTCGATATACTAATTACTCAAAGAGTGAGTCTGACCACGCTAAGCATCTGAAGGAAGTGTTAGAAGTCTTGAAGGACGGGAAACTGTATGCTAAGTTCTCGAAATGCGTGTTTTGGCTGCGAGAGTATTGTTTTTAAGTCACATAATCAATCCCGAGAGGATTACTGTGGACCTAGTGAAGAATGAGGTGATAAAGAATTGAAAGACCGCAAAACCCAACTAAGATACGCAGTTTCTTAGGGTTGTTGGCTATTATAGGAGGTTCAATCAAGTTTCTCTAAGATAGCCGCGCCGCTGACCAACATGACCCGAAAGACTGTAGAGTTCAATTGGGGTAGTATCAGGAAGAGGCATTCGAAGAATTGAAGGAGAGGCTAACACAGGCTCCAATTCTTGTTTTAACCCGACGGTAACTAGGATTTAGTAGTTTGTGCTGACGCTTCGCATCAAGGGTTTGGTTGCGTGTTAATTCAACGAGGAAAGGTCATAGCGTATGCTTCTAGACATTTGAAGACTCACGAGAGTATGTACCCGATGCATGATTTAGAATTATCAGCTATAGTCCATGCTCTCAAGATCTGGAGACATTACTTGTATGGTAATAAGTGTACTATTTATACAGACCATAAAAGTTTGAAATACTTCTTCGAGAAGAAAGAGTTGAATATGAGACAGAGAAGATGGTTAGAATTGATCAAAGACTACGATTGTGACATCAAGTATTATCCGAGAAAGGCTAATGTAGTCGCTGACGCCTTAAGCCGGAAGAACGAAGAAGTCATCGCGACATTAAAGTCTTACAAGCTGAATATCAACTCAGATTTCTTTAAAGAGATCAGCAAAGTACAGTCGGAAGTGCTTGCTGACGAATGGTTAATGAAGAAAGAAAGGATTTATAGGCAGCAAACTGAGTTGATATATAATACACAGGGGGTAAAGATCATATTCGATCGGATGTGGATTCCACGACATTGGAATCTTAGAGGTTGAATTCTAGACGAGTCTCAGAAGTCTTGATACCCGATTCATCCAGGATCCACCAAGATGTATCAGGACTTGAAGAAAGCTTACTGGTGTCCGGGTATGAAAAGCGAGATGGTAGATTATGTGAGCAAGTGCTTAACTTGTTTACAGATTAAAGCAGAGCACCAGAAAACATACAGCAAGATTCAGCCTTTACCTGAGTGGAAATGGGAACACATCACCATGGATTTCATAAATAAGCTACCGTGTACAGCTAGAAATCATGATACCATTTGGATGATTGTGGACCGTTTAACAAAGAAAGCACACTTTCTGCCTATACGAGAGGCCATCTCGTTAGAAACGTTAGCGAATGTGTTCATTAAGGAAGTTGTAACGAAGCAAGGGGTCCCGTTGTCGATCGTATCCGATAGAGATACCCGCTTTACTTCTAGATTTTGGAAGAGGTTCCACAACGCAATGGGAATGAGAGTAAACATCAGCACGGCGTATCATCCACAAACAGATGGGCTGTCCGAGCGGACCTATCCAAACCCTTGAGGATATGTTACGTGCATGTGTGTTAGATTTTGGAGGAAGTTGGGATGATCATCTTCATTTAGCAGAATTCTCTTACAATAACAGCTATCATTAGAGTATTGGAATGCCCCGTTCGAGATGCTATATAGTAGGCGTTGTAGAACTCCTTTGTGTTGGGGACAGATTGGTCAGAAAGAAATCGGAAGTTTAGAAGTCTTGCAAGAACCTCCTCAAGGTGTAATCAGATCAAGGCAAGAATGAAAGCTGCTCAAGACTGTCATAAGTCTTATGCCGATAAATGGCGACGACCGATTGAGTTTAACGTTGGCAACAACGTGATGCTTAAGGTCTCGCCTTGGAAAGAGATTATTCGTTTTAGAAAGAGGGGTAAATCAAGTCCAAGATATATTGGACCATTCAAGATCATAGCCCGTGTAGGAGTGGTGGCTTATAAGCTCGATCCACCAGAGGAACTGGAAGGGATTCACTCTACCTTTCATGTTTCTCACATAAGGAAATGCCTCGTTGATGACACGTCTCACGTGCCGTTAATGGACATAGAGGTAGATGAACGATTGAATTATATCAAGCAGCCAGTCAAGATAGTTGACCATAAGTACAAGCAGCTTCGTCACAAGGTCATGCCATTGGTAAAGGTGATTTGGAAACACCGTAAAGAATCGGACGCAACGTAGGAAGTGGAGGTAGAAAATCATAAGTTCTATCCTCAATTATTTGTGTAATAGATAGGTTTCGGGGACGAAACCTTTTTATGGAGGGAAGACTTGTAACATCTGCATTTTTACCAATTAATAAATAATATGAGTTTTATTTATTTATCGTGTGTTGATATTTAATGTCATTAAATAGTAATAAGATGAAAGAATAAGAATAAGATGGTTATGGGGCTTAAGAGTGATAACGGGCCTAAAGCCTTGGGTTTAGCCTATTTAAACCCCTAAAATCCTAATTATTACCTCATCCTTATCATTCTCTCATCATTTCCTCATCACCGGACAATCATACACACATAAACACCCTCTGATCATACCCAAACATTCCTATCTTCCATTTTCAATCAAGATTCTAAGGAGGTTCGTTTAGGATCTTAAGATATTCAAGATCTAATCTAATCACATTTGAAAGGTAAGTATTACGTTTAAGATCTATCAACTTCATTTCATCTCCGTCTTGTTCTTGTTGCGATAAACTAAATGAATCTTGAAATCTTGGAAATGAAACGAACCTATAAAACCCGATTTAAACTTTAATCGACCAAATAAATGAGTTGATATTTGGTTTAAAAGATTTGACAAAATATAAACATCTATTAAGTTGGATTTTGGTTTAAATGATACGACGTAATATATGTATATACAAATGAGTTCGGCTCATAAGTGATGAGGTCCAAATGGTATTGGGTTTGAAACCAATCAGACCGAGGGTTAGATCCAAATTAGACCGGTTAGGATTGTGACGATTCGAGTCGATTGTGACCAAAATAATCAAAGGACTCGAACCAGGTTCAATTGTGTTGCGAGACTTGACCCAACTCGAGTCAAACTGGGACCAAGAACTCGATTCCTTCAGTGGCTCGAGTGGAGCTTGCAACTCGACTCGATTAGGCGAGCCAAGTGGAAAGAGGATTTGGCTCGAGTGTAAGGAAGACAAAACAAGGGACTCGACTCACAAGTGGAGTCGACTGGAATTAGAACTCGTCCCGAATCACTAGTAGAGTCGATGATAGTGGACTAGACTCGAATGTCGAGCCGATGGAAATCCGAGCACTCGGTTCGATGTGTATAGCGAGACTCGACTCAAAGTTTTGAGTCGAGTGGAGGGACTCGACTGGAATAATAGGTCGGCTCGAGTGGGGAGTTTTCGTGATTGGCTCTATTCAAACATAATCCCAAGGGCTCGATCTAAATATATATGTATACCCGAACCTCATAAGATTTGAATGGGTTAAGGGAACCCCACCCATACCCGATTCAAATAAGGACATGAACTCAGAGCCAAGAATCTGACTCCTTATAAACTTGTTATGAAAACTTAAACGTTAAAAGCTTGTTATGAATACTTAAGCATAAGAGTTCATTTAAGTGTTAACTCATAAAAATATGAGAACTTAAACCGAACTTAATTCAAATATAGACATGACACGAACCCGAGTCGCTTAAGAAACCATTAACTTGTAAACTTGTTAAGGAACCGTAACTCGCTTGTTCAAGAAATGTTAACTAATAAAGATCAGTTTCGTAAAACTAATAAAGTTAAGTGTCGCTAAAGGTTATAAGTTCGGTTTTGTTAACCGGTTTCTTAACTTATAAAGTTCGGTTCAACAATAAGACCGGCTAAGTTAACTTAAAAGCTAACCCCGTTAACTTAGGAATATTATAAAAAAACTTAGAATAAAGAACTAATGCATGTGAATATTAAGCAGTTAGTCGAGCTCAATTGAAGAAAGACATTACGATTAACTCCGAGCGGAACCGACTACAGGTGAGTTCTAGCCCTTTTCCTGTGTTACGTTTTCGGGGCTGTGTGCATACTACGATGTGTGAGATTAATACACTTACCTTAAATGGTAAGTGTATGGTTGATATATGTTTGTGTATGTATGTGAACGATATAGAATGGTTAATTAGTATGCACGTAGTTTATATATTTATTTTATAATTGAAGGTAATAAGGGTATGTAACGAACGTATGTATAGTTGTATGATTGTATGGTACGATGAAGGGCATCGGACCCTAATAATATCCTAGGTACGTAGGGTGCCGGACCCTTATAATTTCCTAGATATGAAGGGCACCGGACCCTAATAATATCCGAGGTATGGAGGGCACCGGACCCTTATAATATCCGAGGTATGTAGGGTGTCGGACCCTTATAATATCCGAGGTATGTAAGGCGAAATGCTCTTTAATACGAATAAGTATTATGAAAGAAATGTAAGTATATGAATATGAAAGAATGTATGAATGTATGTGCGTATGTATGTATGAATGATAGATGAACAGGTAAATATTTAATACGTATCTTCGGACACGTATTAACAATTAAGTGAATGTAATTTATGTTAATTGATTAACTAGAACTCACTCAACGTAGCTGACTTTTAGTATACATGCAGGTGAATAGAATGAGGCAGGTTGCTTGATGAAGACACGTGGCAATAAGATGTAGACCGGCATCGATAAGAAGAAGATTCACGTGTTATTTATGTTAAATATTAAGGCATATGTTATTTTGATTAAAACCAGTACTTATGTTATGTAAGAATAATTGACTTTTATATTCCGCAATTTGTTTTAATTAACTCTAATTTCCGAATTATGTGAATGAGTAAATCCAACTCGCGCGAAAGTTGGGCACCCGGGCTTGGGGGCCTTACAATTAATATGTTGATTAACGTTTATAATCAAAGTCTATGGTCGTTATATCAAATAAACGTGTCAGACGGCGAAGATTAAGTGGGTTGTAGGCCTTTCCAGAAAATATGGCGTTGCCGGCGACTTAGCCGGAGTTGACCGTCGGGAAACCGGTTCTTGGGAGGGCCTGGGTAGGCTAAATATTAATTAGTATAATTTAAATGCAAATTACATAACTAGTCCCTGTATTTTCAAGGTCTTTTAATTCATAAATAAAAATATAATTACATTTCAAACCTTAAACTTTATAATGTTATTATCGATGCTTTAAAGATTATAATTTACAAACTAGATTCCGAACTTTGAAATGTGTAATAATAAGTTATATGGCTTGAATATTATACCAGTAAAGTTTCGATTTGATTAAATTTATTAAAAGCTTTAAATCGCAGAGTTTCGTGAATTGAATAAAGCGATAAGGAATCGAACGAACGATAAACGCAACTCATCATGAATATCATATTAATGATGAATAATGAACGAGAATACGCGTAACAATAAATCGGGTAAATTTAACGAATTCAATAAAACTTGACGAATATAAAACACTTTAAACGAACATGAGGTAGGTGTGTGTGTGTTTGTGTGTGTACTAAGCTGAAAATTTAAAATGGCTCGGGTTTTCGGGTTTAAAAAGTAACGAATGTTACATCATGAATGTAGGTCGTACTTTTTCTCACTATGAAATTGTGAATGGTGACTTCACTTTTTCTAATATTTATAGAATATACTTTACATTATTTGCTTTAAAAATTTTATTTTTTTTTTGTTTTTAAATTTGTGGGATAATGGAGATATGCATCCTGGGTTTTGGGGTTCTAAGGTAGGAAATAGTTGGGAGTACAAATGATAATTGTTATTTGTGTAGTAGGTAATTTCATATACATGTGATTTTTTTTCACAATTTTTGAGTTTCATTACGTCAAAGGTTTCTAAAAGGCAAACAAAAAATAATATTATGGACACTGTTTAACTATAATTTAGTCAAACTGCAGATTGATAAACATGGGTATTTTGGGAAACATTGATAAATATTCAAGGCTAAGGCATGCAATCTGCTTGTTCAAATAGGTGACCTAAGTTCTTTTTAAAATCGGCGAAATAAGAAACATAACTAACTAATGAGTATTTCAGCAATTTTATTTGTTAGACCTTTTGTTATAGGCTTTATTATATGTCTTAATTATTTTACTATTTCAGCCGGGATGTACCGAGTTTGGTTATTATATCTTAAACTTCATGAAATGAAACCGTTTACGAAGGACTTCAAATACTCGTCAATAAAAATGTAAGTATAATTTAGATGTTTGATTATGTTTATATAGACCCAAATCGTTTTAACTCGATCAAATTTTGAAACCTTTTGTTTCTTTAATTTTCTTAGGTTGGGGGAGGCAAAACCGAGTACAAGGATGCGTATATTAATGTTGTTCGAGAGGAATGGTCGAGTTATGCATCACATTTTATTTTCTGGTAGTGATATATGTATGTTTTTGAATATTAAAAAATACTTTTGTTAACTTGGGAATATTTGTAATATTTGACTTACGATGTCTAATGTATATAGTTTTGATGCTACATTTGTGTAACTGATGTTAAAATTAGTAATTATGCAATATATATAATATTTTTTTTAAAAAGAAGTATACGATGACACACATAAATGGTAGGTGTAAATTGGTGTCATAATGTGAGTAACGAAAGCATGTCATAAACACGTGTCATAAATGAGTGTCATTAATGCGCGTCATTTAATATAGCATGCAGGTGCGTGTCAAGTTTCCTTTATGACTGGGGCTTCAACGACACGCATTTGCGTGTCATCTGTGCCCATTAATGACATGCAATGTGCGTCGTTAAATGCCTTTTTTCTGGTAGTGAAACTTCTTTTTAATACATATGTTTTCTAACTTAAACTCATGACCTCACAAACTTTTTAGTTGATCCATTATTTTTAAGTATGTATTCTAAGATATGCAAATTTGAATTTGAAATGAGCTTGTTTGGAGACAGAAGACCTGTTTTGAAGACTTATGTCGAACCATAGAGCTTAACCCGAAGAAGCCATGATGGATAGTAGCAGTGGCGGAGCCAGGAATTTCTTCTCATGGTTCGGGATTTTTCGGTACCCGACTTTTTTCCGGCGTCAAGTTTTCGGGCTTAAATGAGTCGGGTCGGATAAGATCGGTTATTCGGTCAAACAAATAATTCTATTCAAACATAATTGTAAATGATAAACATAAATATAATTGTAATTATAAATGACTATTTAAAACTAACCTTGTTTTTTTCTTACTCATACTTGATTTGACTTTTTAAAAATCAAAATCAATGAAAGAGTCGTTGTGAGGTATAGATCGAATGATCGATTGAAACCTTAAACACTTGAAACAATCAAAGTGAGAATCAATTGACCGTTGTTGACCCGCTTAAAAAATCTTTTAATTAAACCGTGGACAAAAAAATACTATTATACAAATAAATATGGCCTCATATAATAATATAATATAAATATTTTATTATGTTACAATAAATACACTGGAATGATATATAATATAATAATAAAATGGATATCTTACTCTAAGGCTTAAATCTATTCAAAGATGAAAGACCACAAACATTAAAATAGAAAATACACACCTAACACCTAAAGGGATTAAGAGGACACTGTAGAACTGGGCAACCGCCAACCGGAATGGCAACTAGCGGCCAGTGGGAGATTTCCGAATTCCGATTGACGAAGGTAGAAGAAGGAGGGAGGAGCCAGCTAGCCAGCCGGATTCCGATTCTGGCCTTCCGGGTGATACGGTACACAAGAAACTGAATCGTCCGTGTTTTAGTTGCTGCTGCTGCTTCTTCTTCTTCTTCTTCTTCTTCTTTTTTAATTTCTATTTAGGTATTATGTTTAAGATTGCTAATTGGGTTGGGCTTATTAACCCATTTCATTAATAACTTTGGGCTTTTTTTTATGGGTTCGAATATTCTTTTAAAATGATACTGGTGTCACTCGCCGACAAAAGTATGGGTTCGCTCGTAAATACGTATGTATAGATTACATATAAAACCAAAAATTTGCCGGGTTCAGCCGAACCCGGTCGTTATTATGTGGCTCCACCACTGGATTGTAGAGTCTTTTCACCTAATTAGATTGTAGTTGGATTTCTAGCTTTGTATTTGTATTTAGCATTTGATTGTAACATTGACCTAACCTAATGCTGCATTTTTTACTTATTTCCGTTGTGTTTAAGTTGGTATTCAATCATCACGTCTAGCTCCCTTGTCAGGATGTGAGACTGACTATGCTTTCTATCGGTTTGTCTAAAGGTGGCCAATGCATCAATTAAACGTTAAAAATGCATTTTTACATCGAAATATTAATGAGATGGTCTACATGAATCAACCGACAGGTGTTGTGGATCCATTGGCACCACATGTGTGTTGGGTAAAGTGGTCATTGTACGATATTAAACAGGCACCTCGGGTGTTTACACACGGTTCTCCAATTTTCTCACGTAAAAGGGATTTAAAAGTAGTTATGTGACCACTCACTTTTTTGTTTATCGACATGCATGGCACCGATGTCGTTTACTGATACTAGTTAAGTAGTTATAATTTAATATCTTGTGCTGATGCTCATCTCTTATTGAAGTTCAAGCTCAAATAATTTTTTTGAAACTAATGTAGTGGGTGAGGCACCGATGCTGCTTACTGATACTAGTTAAGTAGTTATAAATTGATATCTTGTGTTGATGCTCATCTCTTAATGAAGTTCAAGCTCAAATATTTTTTTGAAACGAATGCAATGGGTGAAGTTTATTAATAAAAAAAAAAAACCCCTCAAAATGGCCATTTTGACCAAAGGGATTCCAAGAGTAGCCCTTTGTTTTGAAAATCCTCAAAATGGTCACTTCAAAAATTGTTGGCCGCCTGTTTTCTGCCATACACCCAATTTGTAAATCAACAAAATCCTTTCGCCTGTTAACAAGATTGGTCATCCGACCATTTTTTAAAAATCCGAACTTACGTTTAGATTGGCCACCCTGCCGTTCTTATAAAAATCCGATAATTTAGATTGGCCACCCGACCGACACGTTAAACAGTCGGATTTGACAGAAACAGGACTTAACGTATCGTATAAACTGTTTAATAACTTATCTGTTTTGAGCAAAATCTGTCAGTTTTTTAAAAAATGGTCGGGGCCCAACTTTTTATGGGGCACGTGCCTTATTGTGGATGGTTGCATAACCCACACATGTTGTGTTAATTTGGCCGGATTGTCATTTCCTTTATTAATTCATGTTTAGGTTGATGCATTGTTTAATGGGCCCGCCATTAGATTATTGGAGTTGTCTGAATTGTGTTTGATCCGTCCTATTTCTTTGTGCAACCACTAACGAAAACTAAATCTTAATAACATTAAAGCCATTAAATCTTGCAAGTCCTTGTATCAAGTTACCTCGCATTCATATTTATGCACCATTATGCTACATAAAGATGATATATGAGAATATATCTTGGTAAGGTTTTAAGTAGTTTTATTGTTTTTATTTGCTACACAACCATACATTTGGTTAAAAGTTTTTACATCTTGTGGAAATTTGTAAGCTATTACAAGTTTGTTTAAAAGCTACTAGTTTATTTATAAGTACATCATGTTTAACTTCAAACTTGTTTTGTAGAGAAATTTGTAAAGCGAAAAATAAATAAGTAATGCTCAAAACTTGCCCGATCCCCGTCGATAAATGGTCGCTCGACTTTGGCATGGTTTGTAAATGTGCCGCTCGGATCGGTTTGGTTTATAAACAAGCCAAGCGTGAAATAAACCTTGCTCGGTTCAACTCTCCTCGCAAAATTTTTCAAAAGCAATTATACAATAAAACCATAATAACCCTTGTGTTTTTTCTGACGGTGGTACCCAAAAAATAAAGAAAATTGTGTTAGTGGTATTCCCTTCCCCACTTACAAAACCACCCGTAACCTTTTATTTAATCTTTCATTTTAGTTAAACTAACCCCCTTTAAACTATTAGTTGATTCTTAACATAGAACTACATTGATAAAATTAAAATTTTATTTGTTTGAATACCAAAAACAATTTTAAGTTATTACTTACCATCTATGTTATTGTGTTTAATAAATGCTTAAATATCAAAATTACGTCATAGTAATTTACAACAATTACGATATTGACTGTTCTGAGTCTTCACATTTTCGGGTTATACCTTAACAAAAATTAACTTGGTTCCGCAACAATAAACAAAACCTAATTTGGCACTAGATAACTACACTAAAATTTAATAGAAAAAAATAACGTAATTAACCTGATCACTAGAAATATATGTGAATCAAGTTGACATATATTTAAACCCCAAAATTTAATTAGTGAATTGCATTTTTTGTTATTTATTTATTTATTTTTTTTGCATTGTGCGTTTATGAAATAGCTACTTATGAGTATCTTTGCTTTTGGATATTTGTAATTTGTTATTTTGGTATTTCTTTAAAAGGCAAGCATGATAATGGGTAAATGAAGGTCAAGTAGGAGTCAATGAATCAAGTCTTGTTAGTTTGTCAGCATTATAAAAGTTATTTTGATAAAAATTGGTGTGTACGTTTGGAACACACTAGTTTAATCAACTTGTTCAAAAGACGTCTTTTTTATTAAGAAACTTCAAGTCAACTGCTGGCTTTCCAACATTTTATGAGAAAAAGTCAAATTAAAGAAGATTAGTTTTCAATTTAATAATATGGAGTTTGAAGTCTAAATTTGTCTTCTTTTTTTTTGAACTTTAGATTTGTGTAAATTGAGACGTGTTAGAAAGGGTAAATGGTAATCACATGAAGCTTTACAAGTGTCCTACTGGCGTTAGAAAGGGATTCAGGATGAATGAGACAGAAATCAATTAATCAAAGTCTAGAATGTCATAGTCAATATAGAAAAAAATGTCCAAAGTGATAGAATTTCAATTATTTATGGGTACATAGAAAAAATGGTAAATTGATTTGTCAATGTGAAAACTATTAAATGTCTTCTCCAAGGTAGAAACTACATTTGAGCACTAATGTATATAATGCAAGTTGGAGTAGTTTGTTATATTATCCCTTGTGCTAGAATTTAAAATGATTCTTGTTTTCATTTTCATGTCTGTTATTTTCTCCCATCTACCACCCCTTCACTCTACTACAAACAGTTCTATGCCTGTCTGCCCAACAAATTTCAGTTGTCCAACTTTGGCTCCTTTCAAGTACCCATTTTACAATGTCACGGACACAAGATGTGGGTTGATCAAGGTCAAGTGTACTTCGAAAGGTGGAGAGATTCAACCTGGAGGACTGTGGTATGATATTTTTAGCAAGTCATATTTGTATCAAAATTCTAGTCGTTTATTCATCCGGAACAAAAAGCTTAATGAGCTTGTGAAAATTAAAAGCTGTGGGGCACTTATGAATAATTTCACTTCACCAAGTACAAGCCCTCTTTTGTATTCAATTTCAATAGTTGATTACATCAATATCTACAAATGCATAAAAAATCTGACGTATTTTGAGCAACATAAATACAACAGCTACAACAGATGCAAAGACTACAACTTCTACTTTAACTACTTCAACACAACAATTCCAAGTGACCTCCCACATGCATGTCAAACTAGTGCAGCTACCTGTGCAAACCCCAAGTACTCCAGGATTTAATGAAACCGACATATTTTCTCTTCTCTATCCTGGCACCTCCGTTTTTTATAATTTATCACATTCATGTAGCATGTGCCAAAAACAAGGCCGCCATTGTGAGATTGCAAAGGGATTTGTTTGATGTTTTGACGTCAAAAAGGGTATATTTACAGCTTCTTTTTCGCTCTTCCGTCTCCCTTCATTTTCACCTTCTACACTATGTTTAGCATAGTCCTGAATTATTTTCTTGTCCTTTAATATATGCTTTTTATTGTAAATGCAGTAACACCAGGTTATCCGACACCGAGTTCGAATATGGGTAATTTGCTTTTGTGATCCGATTTGTTATATTGAATTTTTGTATGCATACCCAGTAGTCTAGAAATTAATTATGTGTCGTATAACTAATATTTAAGTATTTGGTTACTTCATGAAAACCAGGCAAAGATAGGACCATTAAGATTCTAGGTAATATATCTCTTTGATCCTATGCATTATTATTATCGGATACATATATATACAACTGCAGGAATATGTAATTGAATGTGATGCATTTATTTGTTCTAGTTATCGTAGCTGGATCAATCGCAATCCTCATTGTCTCTTTGTTCATCTTCATAATCTGGCGTAAGTGTAAGAACAACCCTTTTTCGTACGTTTTGACAAAGAACAAATCTCAAAACCTTGAAGACATACGTCTCTCCTGTGGCGTGTCCGTGTTCTCCAATAAGGAGCTTGAAGATGCCACCCAAAATTTCAATCCTTCTCATGAGCTAGGGGATGGAGGCTTTGGAGCTGTTTATTATGGTGAGAACTTGATTGCTCAAATAAAATGCTATTCATTGTTCATTCCATATTAAATCGCCCCACCTAATATTTCCATGTTCTGAGCAAGGTAAATTGAAAGACGGGCGAGAAGTCGCAGTGAAAAAGCTGCACGAACACAACTACCATCGAGTCCAACATTTCAGAAATGAGATTGAGATCCTCACCAAATTAAGGCACCCGAATCTTGTGGTTCTCTACGGTTGTACATCTAGAAAAAGCAATGAACTTCTCCTTGTTTACGAGTATGTTCCCAATGGCACTGTTGCCGATCACCTGCATGGAGAACAAGCATATCCAAGCGTGCTAACATGGCCGATACGGATGAATATTGCGATTGAAACCGCAAGTGCGCTGGTATATCTACATGCTTCTGAAATCATACACAGAGATGTAAAGACGACGAACATCCTTCTTGACAACAATTTCTGTGTCAAGGTAGCAGATTTTGGTCTGTCAAGGCTCATATCAAATAATGTCAGCCATGTGACAACAGCTCCTCAGGGAACCCCAGGATATCTGGATCCACAATATCACCAACGCTATCAATTAACAGATAAAAGTGATGTTTATAGCTTTGGGGTGGTCTTGATTGAACTAATATCATCAATGGGGGCTGTTGACTTAAACAGGTCACAAGACGAAATTAGCTTGGCTAACATGGCTATAAACAGAATCCAAAGAAGTGCAATTTATGAACTAATTGATCCGGTTTAGGATCCGATACGAATCCTGAAATTTTGAGCATGATCACATTAGTAGCAGAACTTGCTTTTAGGTGTTTACAGTATGATTCAGATATGAGGCCTACAATGAATGAAGTGTTGGATGTGTTGATGGATATTCAAGTGGTTGATAGAATAGACAATTCCGACAGTATCTGACAGTATGATTCAGATATGAGGCCTTCGTCTGAAACAAATGATGCAGCAATTTTGTTAAAAGATTTTTTATGTTCGCCGGTTTCTGTCACTAGTGAATGGAAAAGCACTAGCAGTGCGCCAACTACTCTAAGCATCAATGGAGACAGAAAATCAATGAAGAATGATATCGATATATAAAAATTGCATTGGTAATAAGAATGACATGAGAGCTTCCTGCTTTTTAAAAAATGTCATGAAAGGGGCAAGTAAACATGAGATATATCGGATCGTGTATCGAATTTTCCTCATGTATCTTACTTTATATTTTTTCAATAATGCAAAATTTATGTAAATACACCGTTGCTTTATATTTTTCTGGCATATTCCAGGGGATACATACAAACGAATGATATAGCAAAAGGTGTTTTGCACACTATAAAGTAACGTAAGCTCGAGGCTTTCTTTATCTTTAGAGCTCGTTTGTTTTGGTTTGAAATAAATAAAAACTCTACTCGTACAATGTAACATCCTACTTTTATGGATGATAATAAACGATTGTTATTTAATTATGTGTGTGTTAGAATTTAACTATGTAGAATAATAATAAGTTAAGTGTGGGCTTGAAAAACAAAAAATGGATTGAGGGAGGGTGTGAGCCTTAAGGTCCATGGGTTTAGGGTATTTAAAATCCCTTAAAACCACCCATAAACCCTAAAATCCTCACTTCCACCATCTTGCCTCCATGTACACTAAAAAAAACCACACACAAACACTCTCCCTCCAATCTGGATCCAGATCCAAGCTAAAGCGGAGTAGATTTCGTGTCCACACATCATCAACAACAAGGAACATAACACGATTCTCGTTTTGATTCAGATCCGAACCAAACTGGATCCAAGAAAGTGTGTGTTTTAAGATAAAAGGTTATAATTTTATGTTGGTTGCCATGAAAATCGATAGGGTACTAGATCGGCTTATGTTAAGTAGGAAAAATACAAACTTTACAAAAACGAGTTATGAATGCTGTTTCGGATAAGGTTAGACTCAGAAAAAGATGGGTAAATGAGATTCGGGATTTGTAAAAACTGATAGGTGGTGTTGTTATAGCCCGGAACTCATTGTAGTAGTAAAACGTGCCTTTAAGGGATGAAAGAAAATGAATAAACCAAAAGGCATGAAACCATATTTTGAATCGAATTCCTGAGAATTCGATTCAATTGGAAGAAAATTCGAGTTGATTCATTTGAGATTAGGTTCGATTCGTTTTGGAATTCGATTCAATTCGTTTTGGGATTCGATTCGATTTGTTTTGGAATTCGATTCGATTCATTTTTAAACTCGATTCGTTCGGGATCGATTATATTTGTTTTGGGACTCGATTCGATTTGTTTGGAACTTGATTCGATTCGTTTAAAAGTTGATTTTTTGACCAATTTTTAATAAAGGCTTATTAGCGAAAATAAATTTTTTCCAAGTTAACCTGGCAGCTTAATCCCAGTCAGGGGCTGCTACCTAGGACCCCCGTACCAGGGGCGCTGCCCCCGGACCCCTGTTCGTTAGGGGTTTCACTAACTTAGAAGTATGATTTGGTTAGAAGTAGTTAATTGATATTCATAAATTATTACATAGTCATGTGCAACTAAGGAGAGGTGTTACAGTTAATTCCAAGAGGAACATGATTCATGTGAGTTCTAGCCCCCTTTTTACCTTTAATGTTTTGGGGCTTGCATACTCAAGAAAGAAGACAAAAGATGAATGTGACATGTTTTGTATGAGAAAGTAAATGTGTAAACTATTAATAAATTTACTTAACTACTTTTTGTTAAAGATGTATGAAGAATGTGAGTAAGTCATGAGTTGGACATCAAGGGGTCGTAGTACCATATACATGTCTACATTAGGAATGCTCGCGAGTAGTATGCTAGTGCTTATACGATAGACAAATGTTCCATTTATTTAAATGATAGTGTGCTATGGAAAGGAAAGCACAGACGCAAACAAAATGAAGTACTAAAAGCTTATAATGTGTTTAGGGCACGTGTTGTTATGGTAATGTGGTTTATTTATAAATAAAATGTATTAATCGAGAGAATACTATTACATGTATAATGATGGTCCAGTTATGGATACTATGGTAAGATGGTTTAGTTATGGATACAAAGGATAATGTGGTCCGGTTATGGATACAATGAATAGATGGTCCCATTAGGGATATTAAGTATGATAGCCAATTAATATATGCGTATATGTGGAATGATTGTATGTTATGGTAGCTAATGAATGTATAGATATACGTTGTGTAATTGTATGGTCCAGCTACAAATACTAGTAGAATAGATAATTTGTTAGATATATATTTTTGAATATTAGTTCATAGAACAGAAAGAAGATAGAGAGCAAGCCCAGCTAATACTTGTTTAGAATAATAATATGAATGTAAACATGTGTACGAATGTTACGCATAGAAGAATCGGTACATGTTCATGTGTAGAGCCTTCAGGCCTCATGCATGAACAATAAAAGCTAGGATGGCAAATCCCTCTAACTTTATATGGCTCGGTTATGAGCAAGGAAAGATGACTTAGTTATGAGCAAGAACAGGAGGCTTGGTTATGAGCAAGTGTGTATGAGCGTAGTTATGAATTGATTGATAGACCGGCATAGAAACAAGTAAATAATGAATGATAAATGTTATGTTATGTTACGTTATGTATGAATGTTTGAAAGATGTGCTTTATTTATAAACCGCATTTTATGAAAAGAAAGAAACGTTAGAACTCACTCAGCGTGTAGCTGACTTTTAGTATGCGTGAAGGTATTGTTGATGACGTGGTGAGCTTGAGGTGCGTACGAGGCTATCCATATTAAAGATTTAGTTAGAGATACAAGTTATTATGTAAATTTTTTTTTAGTTTCCGCTACAAATTGTATGTACTTCCGCTGTAACGAACTAAGTTTATGGATAAATCCAACGTTCAATGTAGGGCACCGGAATCGAGGCCTTACAAACAAGGTTAGGCCAAGTGCAAGCTCAATAAAAAGCTTGACGTGCTTTTGTGAGTCTAAGCCATTTACCAGAAAAATGTCTTAATGTGCCACAAAAGTTACAGAATTCTTCACAGTAACACAATCATCATTCATCTTCTATACCTGAGCAATTATTTCATTCATAACCACTCTGATTAATATACACTTGATTATTTTGAATTCATCATGTTTGTTGAAAGTTAGGTGGCTAAATTCATATGGTCCCAAATTTGTCTTTGGTGTAAAATATTAGTGTTTACCGATTGCCCAAGGGCCGACATTACAGAGGCCCCTATTGGGTTTTAGTGGTGATCAGATAAAATTTTTTATTAAAACCGGTTCAATAAACGTGGTTAATAATAATTAATCTTATTAATTATAGTTATACGCAGCGGAATGGATATAATTAATCAGCACCGAAACTAAACTCGACATGATCCGGTTACAGACAATACGAATACGAGTCAAACAATAAATATATAATTAAACTAACAATATATTTAAGTTTACCTCGGTTAATAAATAACCGGTTGAGACACCGAAGGCTAGCTAACGAACCGAGCTAGGTGAGACAACGAGATCAACGACCAACGGTAGCGGTGGTGGTGTATAGCAGCAGCTGTAGGCGCGGTCAGTAGCGGCGGACATCGGCTGGTCAGCGGCGGTGAACCGGCGGTGGTGGCTGGATAGTCGCCTGTGGCTGAGCAGTGGCGGTGGTGCAGGTCGGCTGGCGGTTGGATGGAGGAAGATAGGAGATGGACTAGTTGTTTGGCTTAGGGTTAAGGTTATGTTAATATCATATATTTATATAACCATTAATTAGGTTTAACTAATCTAATTAGTTATAAACCCAATGGGCCAATAAGTCCATCTCTTGCTCCAAAGCCCGTTCCATGTAATTATATCTCGTTAGAGTGTCTAACTCGGTTAACTAACTTAAGCAGGTTAATGGTTCGTTACCTTACGGTGTAACTCTCACAGGTCATAACCGGTTGGCCGTATTAACTTACCCGAACCGGTCCATAATTTCAACAGTCTCCCACTTGGACGGTTTCTGGTTAAGTTACTCAATACTGACAGCCAGCGGTGCTCTAGCTACACATAGCTGCCCCCAACAGGTTATAACATTTTAAATTCATTAACCAAAATAATCTTGGAATACACTATTGCAAGATAACGAATTTATGGTAATCGTTGTCATCTATCCTTTCTTTATAAGACATCAACTGAACAATGAGACATGGATCAGGTTCAATCTCATATGGCATTCAATCATTATAGTTCTCGATCTAGAATCAAAGTGGTCCAATCAAACACACAGTTAGTTTGGGTGAGGCCTCACACTTTACCAATTTGAATCAACAAGGGCGCCAAGACGTATAACTGTTACATATCATGTAACCAATGCCATTATAGCTGGCAGTTAAGCGACAGCGGTTGACACTGATCAAAGAATAACCTTTAGTAAACGAAAGTTCTAATATGTATCTCAGGTCTGAGGATACTAAATGAGTATACCAGTATCAAAACATCTTATGACTAAGATCCATGAAGATGATTTGATGCGAGTTACATCCAACGTCATTCATAATGAGGTCTGTGAGTTTGGAAGTCAACTCCTTGAGTCCAAAGTTAGAATAGTCTTAATTCAGAGTTGTTCCCACGAGCCTGACTGACTACGGATAATTTTAGAATACAATATTCACGGATTAAATGTATTAACACTGAACACAGTTATATCATTCAACATTTGCATTTAACCATTAAATCAAAAGAGGACTTAAAGTATAACTGTTTGAAATGTTCACACATCTAAATACTAAATCAAAACAAACTACTAGCTAATCTAAGACCGATAGCATCTTTGTTAAGATCATGCTTGTCCGGAGTCATCGGTTTATTGAACAGGTCAGCTAGGTTTTGATCTGTGTCTACTTTGCTTATTATGATGTCTCCTCGTTCCATTATTTCCCGAATGAGATGGAACTTCCTTAGAATGTGCTTGGCTCTGTGATGAGACCTGGGCTCTTTGGCCTGAGCAATAGCACCTGTGTTATCACAGAACACCTCGATTGGTTTATGAATACTCGGAACCACATCGAGATCAGCGATGAACTTCTTCATCCAAGCAGCCTCTTTAGTAGCATCTGATGCAGCTATGTATTCTGATTCGGTGTTAGAATCCACCACCACACTCTACTTGGAGCTTTTCCAGTAAACAACTCCTCCATTGAGAGTGAATACATATCCTGATTCTGAGCGAGAATCATCTCAGTCAGTCTGGAAGCTAGCATCAGTGTAACACCTTACAGTGAGTTCTTCTTCCACTCGTCAAACACTAAGAACATGTCTTTCGTCCTTTTCAGGTACCTTAGAATGTTCTTCACAGCAGTCTAGTGGGCAATGCCAAGGTTCTGCTGAAAACGACTAGTCATGCTCAGTGCATACGAGACGTCAGGTCTAGTACATAACATAGCATACATGATAGAACCAATCGTTGAAGCATATGGAATCGCTTGCATGTGCTTAGTTTCAATGTCCGTTGCCGGAGATTGCGATTTGTTCAACACAGTTCCTTTAGCCATGGGGAGAGCTCCTTTCTTGGAGTTATCTATAGAGAAGCGTGCCATTACTTTGTCTATGTATGTATGTTGACTCAGCCCTAGAAGCCGCTTAGACCTATCTCAGTAGATCTTAATTCCTAGAATATAAGCAGCTTCACCAAGATCTTTCATTGCGAAACAAGAGCCCAACCAGTTCTTAACTTCTTTAAGCATAGGGATGTTGTTTCCAATGATCAGTATATCATCCACATACAGGATGAGGAATAATATAGTGCTCCCACTTGCCTTTCTGTAAACACAAGGCTCATCTTCTTTTTTGATAAAACCAAACTCTTTGATTTTCTCATCAAAATGAAGATTCCAGCTGCGAGATGCCTGTTTAAGTCCATAAATGGACTTATTCAGTTTGCACACCCTGTTAGGATATTTAGGATCGAAAAAAGCTTCAGGCTGAACCATATAGACATCTTCAAACAGATGTCCATTAAGAAAAGCAGTTTTGACATCCATTTGCCATATCTCGTAGTCATAGTACGCGGCTATGGCAAGTAATATCCTTATCGACTTAGTCATAGCAACGGGCGAGAAGGTTTCATCATAGTCAATACCTTGAGTTCGAGTAAAACCTTTCGCGACTAGCCGTGCTTTAAAAGTCTACACATTTCCATGCATGTCGGTTTTCTTCTTGAAAATCCACTTGTTCCCTACTACCCGACACTCGGGGGGTAGCTCAACCAAGTTCCAGACTTGATTGTCATACATAGATTGCATCTCGGCGTTCATGGCATCTTGCCATTTCTCAGATTCCGGATCTAAGATAGAAGATTTGTAATTAGTAGGTTCGTCGCTTGACTCGGCTACTAAGAGGACCTCGGGACAATCTAGATGCCATAGGTCTTTAGAGTTTGGTACACAAGTCCTATTACTTCTGTGAACGCTTGTGTTTATGTCCGATGTATCAGCAACAACAATTTGTTGATCAGACGTTTCAACTTCCTCAGCGGTAGTTTGTAGTTCTTGAATTTCTTCAAGATCGACAATATTATCTCCAGTTCCTCGATTGAGAATTTCCTTCTCGAGAAAGTGGCCCTTCCTTTTGATATCTGTATCTGGATGGAAGAAATAATATCCTCTTTGGTTATAGTATCCGACAAAAACAACTTTTACGACGCGAGGATCGAGCTTATCGTCAGAATCACTAGTGACATAAGCATCACATCCCCATACTCTAAGGAAAGGCAAATTGGGTTTTCGCCCATGCCATATCTCATATGGGGTTTTGCTTACCTTTTTAGTTGGAGCCAGATTGACAATACGGGTGGCGGTCAAAAGGGCAAAGCTCCAAAAGGAGTGAGGCAAGTTAGTTTTACACATCATCGAT
>NW_027498428.1:0-127802 GCF_021521415.1 Bidens hawaiensis | reverse complement strand
ATTCGTTTGTTGGGATTTGAAAATCCGAAAAGTCATGGTGATACATGAATTGTTGATTTTCAATTTCCATTTACGATTATGTTCTGAGGTTGGAGACTTGAAAAGTCATGGTGATACATGAATTGTCAACCTCCAATACTCATTTTCTTGTATATTTTATATTGAGGATTGAAAAGTCATGGTGATGCATGGATCGTCAATCCCCAATACTCGTTTGCTCGTATATTTTAAATTGGGAATTCGGAAAGTCATGGTGATACATGAATTGTCGATTCTCGATTCGAATTTGTTACCTTTATTAAGTCTGCATTTAGGGTCATTTATTTTACTTTAACTTTTGACAGTAACTAACTTCGCGAAACAAGCTTTACGATGACATACTTTGCGCTAAAACCAAGATATTAACAAAATTAAAACTTTTATAGAATGCCTCCACTATCTCGCCGATTTCAGAGAAGAGAAGCCTCGCGCATGCGTAGACAGCAACGTTCCCAGGAAATGGCCGCCGCGATAGCCCAAGCCTTGAGCCAAAACAATACCTCCAGTTATAACATTAAGTCCTTTAACGGGGTAACCCTCCAAAGTTCACAGGGCTTGAAGGAGCCACCGTGATGCTCCAATGGCTCGAGAAGATTGAAAACACTTTCCTCCACACCCAATGCCCCTCAGACAGACGAACCCTATATGCTTCCAGTGTCCTGGAATCTAGAGCGCTTACATGGTGGAATAGAGTAGCTCATGCGCGTGGCGCAGAAGCTGCTTCTAGCATGACATGGGAGGAATTCAAGGAAATTCTGACGCGAGAATTCTGCCCTCCCAACGAAGTTAAGCGCCTGGAAGAAGAATTTTGGAATCTTAAGCAGTACAGTGGCGAAGCGCGCGAGTACGCGACGCGTTTCCATGAACTAAGCCTGCTTGTCCCTCACCTTGTTACCCCTTCCCGCCGAGCCATCGAGAAATTCCTTGGGGGTCTCCCCATGGAAATTCAAGATTCTGTATGGGCCAGAAACCCAGCAACCCTCTCTGACGCCATTGAGTTGGCCGCTGTGCTCAGCGACAACCATGTCAGAGCAGGAACCCTGTTCCTGCGGGGAGCTGAGAAGACAAAACCCACCAAGACTGCCCCTGAACCAACAGAAACCAAACCTGAACCCTCTAACCGTAACAACCTCAAGCGCAGGCGCAAAGCCTATGCGCTTACCAGCCCGCCCATTGTCCAGCAACCCACCTACCAACCTCCAGTTTACGCGCCTAACCCACTGTCAGCTTACCCAACTCCCCCTATAGCCCACAACTATGCCCTAACCAATCCCGCACTCCCTGCCCCGCCAACTAAGAAACCTTACACAGGAAATCACCCCTTTTGCCCAACCTGTAGATTTCACCACCCAACCCAAACCCCGTGTCGACTTTGTCACCGATGTGGCGGAAAACTGTAGAGTTCTTCCCGCCAATCCAATTACGCCAACACCACCAGTCTACCCGCAGAACCCACAACCAACCTACCAAAACCCACGACCCAGATCGTGCTTTAACTGCGGTGATCCCAGTCATTTCCGGAACGCGTGCCCGAGACTACAAGTTCAGATTACGCAAGCGAATCCGGTGAACCAGATTTCGAACCAAGTGACGCGTGGCCGAGCTTTTAACATAACCGCGCACCAAGCGCAAGCGAATAATGACGTAGTTAATGGTACATTTTTGCTTAACGGATTTTATGCTTCTGTACTTTTTGATACTGGCGCCGATCGAAGTTTTATTTCTCGCGCGTTTGAGCAGAAGCTTGCGCGACCGCGCAGCGATTTAAAAGAAAATTTTTCAGTTGAATTGGCTAATGGCGAAACTGTTTTAATTAACTCAGTGATAAAGATTGCACGCTTAACCTTAACGAAAACGATTTTCTGATCGACCTCATCCCCATGCCTCTTGGAAGTTTTGATGTTATTATTGGTATGGACTGGCTCTCGAATAATCGCGCCGAAGTTATTTGCGCCAAGAAGTTGATTCGCATTCCTCGAGAAAATGGTGATCTTCATATCTACGGCGAAAAACCCTCCAGTGGTCTTAAGCTTATGTCTTGCGCCGAAGCCCAAAGACTCATGCGGAAGAAGTGTATTGCATTTTTAGCCCATGTGGTTAAACCCGATGAAGGAAAGAAGCTTCGCGATATCCCTGTTGTGCGTGATTTCCCTGAAGTTTTTCCTGATGATCTTCCTGGTATCCCTCCCGCTCGTGAAGTCGAGTTCCGTATTGATCTTGTCCCTGGTGCTTCCCCTGTAGCTAAATCTCCTTAGCGTCTTGCACCCGCTGAGATGCAAGAATTGGCAAGCCAACTTCAAGAGTTGACTGCTAAAGGATTCATTCGCCCTAGCTCTTCGCCCTGGGGTGCTCCGGTGTTGTTCGTTAAAAAGAAAGATGGATCGTTTCGCATGTGTATTGATTACCGCGAGTTGAACAAACTCACCATTAAGAACCGGTATCCCTTACCGCGTATTGACGACCTCTTTGATCAACTCCAAGGTGCCTCTTGTTTCTCCAAGATTGATCTCCGCTCTGGCTATCACCAGTTGCGCATCCGCGATGAAGATGTTCCGAAGACTGCTTTTCGAACTCGTTATGGCCATTTTGAATTCTTGGTCATGTCCTTCGGTTTAACCAACGCACCCGCCGTTTTCATGGATCTAATGAATCGGGTGTGTAGGCCTTTCTTGGATAAATTCGTGATTGTGTTTATCGATGACGTTCTGATTTATTCTAAGACCAAGGCCGAGCATGAGCAACATCTTCGGTTGGTATTGCAAAAGCTTAGAGCCGAGCAGCTCTATGCTAAGCTCTCCAAGTGTGAATTTTGGTCGGATGAAGTACAGTTTCTTGGCCATGTTGTTAACAAGATGGGTATTCATGTCGACCCATCCAAAATTGAAGCAATCAAGAACTGGATTACGCCATCCACTCCTATCGAAATCCGTTCCTTCTTGGGCTTAGCTGGTTACTACCGGCGATTTATTTCGAACTTCTCGAAGATCGCTTTGCCTTTAACAGCTCTAACGCACAAAGGTAAACCGTATATTTGGGGCTCGAAGCAAGAAGAAGCCTTTCTGACACTCAAGCGTTTGTTGTGTGAAGCTCCTGTTCTTGCGCTACCTGAGGGTAATGAAGATTTTGTCGTGTATTGCGATGCATCCAACCAAGGTCTCGGTTGTGTTCTTATGCAACGAGGCAAGGTTATCGCTTACGCATCAAGGCAACTCAAGGTTCATGAAAAGAATTATACAACTCACGACCTCGAACTAGGCGCAGTTGTTTTTGCCTTGAAGATCTGGAGACACTACCTTTATGGTACTAAGTGTATCCTCTACACTGACCATAAAAGCCTTCAGCATATCTTTGATCAGAAGGAACTCAACATGAGGCAACGCCGATGGAACGAACTCATCAGCGATTACGATTGTGAGATCCGGTATCATCCTGGTAAGGCTAATGTGGTAGCCGATGCGCTCAGCCGAAAACCCTGCCAGCTTAACTGTATCTTGCCGCGCACGCAGCTTCACTTTGCGCCGATTCAGAGCAATCTTGAATCACGCATTCGTGACGCACAGCGCGCATCCATCAGTAATGGTAACCTTCGCGCCGAGTTAGCGTGTGGCGCGGAAGCGCATTTTGTGCCCAATCTGAGTGGAATTCTCTGCTATCTCAATCGCATCTGGATTCCCTTTGATGAGAATCTTCGCGCTGATATCCTGAGTGAAGCGCACAAATCTCGGTATTCTATTCATCCCGGCGCCGATAAGATGTACAAGGATTTGCGCATTACTTATTGGTGGCCCGGTATGAAAAAGGATATTGCTGTGTTCGTAGCTAAATGCCTGACTTGTTCTAAAGTAAAAGCTGAACACCAACGCCCATCTGGTTTGCTCGAACAACCAGAAATTCCTACGTGGAAATGGGAATGTATAGCGATGGACTTTATTACCAAGTTACCTTTGACAGCAAGCAAACATGATAGCATTTGGGTAATAGTGGATCGTTTGACTAAGTCTGCTCACTTTCTGCCCATTCGTGAAAACTACCGTGTTGAGCAACTCGCGCAGCTTTATGTCAAGGAAATTGTCTGCCGCCATGGTACTCCTTTGAGCATCATATCCGATCGTGATGGCCGTTTTATATCTCGCTTTTGGAAATCTCTCCAATCTGCGCTAGGAACTCGCTTGGACATGAGTACGGCGTATCATCCTCAGACTGACGGTCAGTCTGAGCGAACTATTCAAACTCTTGAGGATATGCTCCGATCTTGTGTTCTTGATTTTGGAGGTAATTGGGATTCGCACCTACCTTTGATCGAGTTCTCTTATAATAACAGCTATCATTCCAGTATTGGTATGGCCCCATTTGAAGCACTTTACGGTCGTAAGTGCCGCTCCCCGATTTGTTGGAGCGAAGTGGGTGAAGCTCAAATCACAGGACCCGAACTTGTTCAAGAGACAACCGATAAAATCGCCAAGATCCGTGATCATCTGCTGACTGCCAGAAGCCGACAGAAGAGTTACGCAGATTGCAGGCGAAAGCCTCTCGAATTTCAAGTTGGTGATCTTGTTCTCCTCAAAGTGTCGCCTTGGAAAGGTGTTATCCGCTTTGGGAAGAAAGGTAAGCTTGCTCCTCGATATGTTGGACCATTTAAGATTCTCGCGCGTGTAGGAAAAGTTGCCTACAGACTAGACCTGCCGCCCGCGCTCAGTAATGTGCATCCAACGTTCCATGTATCCAATCTCAAGAAATGTTTAGCTGACGAGAACCTTCACATTCCACTTGATGAAGTTCAAGTTGATGAATCTATGCATTTCGTTGAGAAGCCTGTTGAGATTATGGATCGCGAGGTTAAGCAAACCAAGCGCAGTCGTATCCCTATCGTGAAAGTTCGCTGGGAGTCCAAGCGCGGAGCCGAGTTTACATGGGAAAGGGAAGATCAAATGAAGATCAAGTACCCGCATCTGTTCTCTGCGCAACCTACTTCGAGATAAATTTCGGGACGAAATTTCTTAAAGTAGGGGAGACTGTGACATCTGCCCCGATCCGACCCGACCCAGGTACCCGTTTCCCTTTTCCGATCTCTTTCTTTTATGATTTAATATTTATTTGTACTTATACTTTATTTTTAATAATAATAATATTTTCCTTCCCGCCTCTTCCTCTCTTTTCCTTTTCCTCCGTCCCGTCCCTCTTCTTCTCTCCGCCTTCTTTCTCTCTTGTCGCCGTCCCGCCCTTAAGCCTTGAACCCCTTCTTTTATTTTTGTGTCCTTTGTTTCTTCCCGCCTAAGGTTGTCTGCGCAGCTCCACGCGCCAGACTCCTTACAAGGAAGCCTGCGCGAAGACCAGTTGTTCCTGCGATACGCGAGGCGATATGTTCTCGCAGCGCGCTAGGAATTTTAGTTCTTCTCGCAGCGCGCTAAGAACGGTAGTTCTTCCCGCGACGCGCTAAGAATTGTAGTTCTTCTCGCAGCGCGCTAAGAACAGTAGTTCTTCCCGCGACGCGCTAAGAATTGTAGTTCTTCTCGCAGCGCGCTAAGAACGAAAGTTCTTCCCGCGGCGCGCTAAGAATGGTAATTCTTCCCGCGGCGCGCTAAGGATAATAGTTCTTCCCGCGGCGCGCTAAGGTTTGTTCTGTCAGCCTTCGCCCTCGCGCGTGCGCTCGAGCCTTCTCGCGCTAAACCCTTTGAGTTTCCTTCTGTTTAATCTAGCCGTTTGCTTTTGTGTTGTCTATTCTTCTGTGCTGTTGACCTGACCTATCTTATGTCTGAAAAGTTACTTTCGGCGCAGCATGCGCACCAACCCCATTGGTTGACAGAAAAAGTGACTGACATTATCTTTGGAGATCTGCTTTTCCATGCTTGACCAGTACCTTTTCTGACACCTCCCATGCCTGTTTACTGTTCCCTGTCAGTCTTCCCCTTTTGCTTTTTCTCTTTTCCTGCAGCCGTCATATCTTTTGTTATCTTTTGGTTTGTCTTGTTCTGTTTGCCTTGGAGATCTTTTCCCCTTTTCTAGGGATTGTGTTCCCTAGGGTTTCCCTATAAATAATAATGTTATTTTCCTAACACTTCACACACAAACACTTATTTTAACCTCCTCCTTGATCTCTCTGCCGCCTCCCTCTCTGCCTCCGTCTTCCTCCCTGTTCTGCCCTGCTTTTCCGGTAATATATATTATATATAATAATTTACTTATTAATTATGCTAACTTATAATCAAGACTTAAATCAAATCATTAAAACAATAATCTTTAATTATAGGTTAACTTGTGCTTGTTTAAAGTTAGTTCTTGCTTTATCTTACACCGCATCGTTTATCATGTGAGTAATCTCGTACCTAATCCCTTTTTGCTTTTAATGTTTTGGGATGTTCATGTGTTCATACAAACTTAGAGTCTAAAACTTGTTTATGAACTTTAGTCGCGCAGTATCCCATGTGTTGAGGACGTAGACTTGGCTGTTTATTTGTATGTGTGGATCATTAACCGTCTTGTCGGTCTATTCCGCAGTTCTCATGGTACCATTAGATGAACACGGGAGAACAATCGTTTATGATTTTCTCTTTTGTTTACACTTGCACAGTCTTTCTTGTTTGTGAGCTCAATTGTGAGCACTGGCAGTCTTTGAATCTTAGAGTTGGTCCCGATCGGATTACACCCTTGTTGAAAACCAGACATACACATGTTGCGCGCAGATTTATTGTTATCTATGTATTGTATTAAACTTGATTTCTCACCAACACGCAAGTGTTTGACGTTTTATTTTAACACATGTTCAGGTTTGCAGTAGCTGTTTTGGAGCTTGTGGACACGTAGGAAGTTTTCTTTATTTTGGACCTAGATTAAAATGTATCAAAACAAGTTATTATTGTTCGAATATTTTGCCTTATAATATATTGAATTATGTTGCTTTATGTTATCTTGTGTATACTTTGCGCGTGCGCGAATGAATGTATTTATTAAATATTGACACCCAATAGTGTCACGAGTAATGAAATACTATGTGGCGCCCCGATGTATAATCCGCCTTTGGTCGGGGTGTTACACACCTCGTATATGCGTTGGATATCATACATTGTTGGTTTACGTAAGTATCTCTGCTTGTATAGCGATATGACCCCTAAATATAATTATTTAAAATTATATAAATAAATGTAAATAATAAAATTGGAGAGAAATATAGTTTTGGTAGAGGGAAAGTATGGTTTTTCAAAAGAATAAGAGAGAATGGGGTGAGTTTTAATTAAAATGGAGTGTGTGAATTGGTATTTATATATAGGTTAAACAAAAAAAAAAATTTAAAAACCACCAAAGGCTATATTTCCCACGCGGACGGCCCCGCGCCGGCCAATCGCGCCCCCATCCGCGCCAAGGTGGTAGCGGTGTTCGCGAGCCAGGTGGCCGCGCCCTCCATCCACGCCCCACTACCCTTAGCCTAACTGATTGTTTTTGCATTTATTGCATTGTTTATTTTGTCAAATTTACATTTTTTAAATTTAAAACTTCTACATTTAACTTAAATTTGAAATTTTGTAAATTAGTGATTAAACATTCTATAACGTCTAACATTATCACGATTAAAGTTTGTTATTTTTCAATCTTAAGTTTTAAACTACCAAATTTAAGTTAATGTTGAACTTTTTAAATGACCGGTCAAACATTGCATAAAAGCAGTTTTAATCTTGGTTAAGTTTTTTCGGGTTTTCTAGTTTCAGATCGGTTTTTTCGTTTTCTCGCACACCCCTAATTTTATGTTATCTAACAATACTAATAATGGAGATGATGTGGCAATCTCACATTCATTCTTGGTCTAATATCTCTTCGCATTCATTCTACATATCCATGGGTTATGGAGCAAAACCATTTTAACAAATGTGTTATAATTTCCTTTATAATCTTTCATCTCATTAATTCTATCTCTCCATGGGTTATGTGTCAAAATAATTTTGGCATATGGGTTATAATTTTCTTTATAATTCTCTAATTTCTCATCTTGTTTATCATACATATCCATGGATCATGGGTCAAAACAATTTTAACAATGAGTTATAATTTCTCTTCTAATTCTCTAACACTCATCTCATTCGTCATAACTATCCATGGGTGATAGATCAAAACAATCTTGACAAATGTTGTATATAAAGATATTTTTTCTAATTTGTAAATTTAAGATTATAGACTTCTTACTATTTGTATTATATATTTTATTTTTACCATTAATTTTGTTCATTTCTTTCAAATTACGGATCTTATTTATTTTTATTATTTGACAAATTCCGTATAATACACGGGTTCAAAAGCTAGTTTTACATATTGAAGTGTTGGAGTGTACTCAATTCACTATTGGATACAAGCACTCTCAAGAAGATACTAAATTTACTATTGGATACAAGCACTCTCATATTTTTTGTCTAATACCAACGAATACCTATCTTTTATACAATCATACTTGTCTACTCACATTGTTTTCTCACATCTCTTTAACACAACCATTTAAAATTATTCATTATTTCTCTTTTTTATTTTAAAACTTAATTTATTTGTATTTATCTTAGTCTTTGTAAATTTAATTTTAACTCTGTGACAACATTTTGTTATAAATATCAATTTTTACACACAATATTGAATATTGTAATATCAGTTTGAATGTTTTAATTTTAAAATAAATCAAACTCAAAATTTGGTTTGCAACTTAAAATTAATAGTGTATAAATATATCAAACACTTATTAAAAAATTTATAAATAAAAATTATTATATGAAATAACTAAATTTACATATATTATATCTTACACCCGTGTACAATACAGACTCTAACCAAGTATTAACTAAAAACACGCTTATTATAATCTTTTTTTTGGTTATATATAATCTTTTTTACATGTATAGCTATCTCTTCTTTATTATACAATTTTTTTTATCCTTTTACAAAGGTAATTTTCAAATATAGTTTGAATAAGACAAAATCAATTAAGCAATATACTTACATTACCAAAAATCATATTTAAATCGCTCATTTCATTACTTTATTCATCTAGTTAATTTCGATTTTATTTCACCCATTTGCGTACTTTCTATAAAATTTCTATTTAATTTCATGTAATATTCTAAGATAAAGTTCATATATAATATCAACTAGAAGAACATGTGTGATATACAGGAAGCTCAAAACAAATACAATTAAACTATAGAATTTAAATAATTAAATAAAAAAACTATATTTTATCAAATTAAATAGTTTAATAAGTTCAAATTATATTTTATAATGGAATATTCATATGAATATGTGGTGCATTATCACGCAATTTCTTCATAATCACGAAAAAGATGCACCTAGTAATATTGTAATTATATATTTTTTAATGGAATAGCGAACTCTAACAAAATGTGATAAGATGTTTCATTATAAATGACACAAAAATATAACATCATATATAAAATTAGCATGACTAAAACACGCTTTTGTATTACAGATTTGAAAGAGATTAATGAGAACTCCATGGATCCATGGAGGTTGAATGAATACGTGAGAATAAAATTGTTATTCATTCATAATTTCTTCTTATTTTTATCTTCTTCTATAAACATCGGTCATTAATTTTTACCACATTCATCTCCTATAATGAAAAGTGTTTATAAATTGATTTAATATAAAAAAAGTAGATATGATTTCATTAAATACACACACACACATATATATAATATTACACTGACATAAATACCCGCATATTTTTAATCTTTGTAATTTTGATAATTAGTTACTTGATTAAATAATGGATTGATATGTTTTAATTACACTGAAATAAATAAGTTTTCATTAAAAATAAGAAAATAGTTTAAACGGGAAATTTTGACTAAAAATGAATAAGTGACATGTATCCCCAGTTATTTTACTTTATATTAGAATAGATAGATTTAAGTAAAAAAAACGTATAAACTATATAATGTAGGCACATGCAATGCTTGTTACATATACTAAGAAAGGAAAAAAAAGGCTAAAGTAAACAATCACTTAAGCACAATTTTCAATATACGATACTCTTAAATTCTTTAGAATAATTAATTTTGCGCTATACGTCCTTTGTCTTTCTTATACATTATGATACTTAGACGCATAAAATCAACAATCTAATACGAATTTAAACATTTTAAATGCAGACAGTGTAAAACTATCCAACAGTGACGAAACACAGATGCACCACTTCTCTCTTTTACGAAGCTTCAATGACGTCCTCTCTCTCACTCACCCTCACACTCTTCTTCGTCCAACCTTGTTCGTGTAAACCAATTTTTCACTCATCTCCCTCATGCATGTCTTACCCGTAGTTTATTGACTCGAAAATTGGACCGAAACGAACTATTTAGAACCGATTATGTATAAATCGGTTTGGAATCGATTAAAATCGTAGGTTTGGAATCAGTTTGTAATTTTCTCCACCGAAACCGCTCAAAACCCGAACCAAACTAATTATAAACCAGTTTTGACTTTTGCTGACCACACCGAACAGACTTCAACCCAGACTGGTTTTAGGTTTTAAGCCAGTATGTACACCTCCAAGCTCCAGTAACATCTACTTGTAATTAGAGGTGCACAAACCGGTTAAAACTCAAAACCGGTTTGGGTTCAGTTCGATTTGGTCAATAAAAGTCAAAGCCGGTTTATGATCGTTTTGGTTATGGTTGAAATCGGTTCGTTGACCATGTTATGATCAGTTTTGGTTTAGGTGGTTTAGACCCTTTTTTGCCCAATTTTGGTCGATTTCGGTTCGGTTAACCGGCTTTTGTAATTACAAACCGATTTCAGTCGGTTCCAAACCAGTTTCCAAATAGTCGGTTTCAAACCGGTTTGATTTTCATGTCGGTTCAGTTAACCGGTTCTTTTACTCATCTCTACTTGTAATGTAAAACTTAGGGGCTACTTGTTTACATCTGAATGGAACCATTCAGATGGAAATATCTGATTCATTTAGACTTCAGCCTGCTTAGTTTAAGACAGAAAAACATCTAAATGGTTAAAATTAAGTCTGAACAAATCAGACTCATGTTTTTACAAAATGAGACAGATGCTTATTTAGACCTGACTCATATCTGAATTAACCAAACAACCCCTAAAACCATTAGGGGCAATTTCATATAACAGTAACCAAGTTTTAAAAGTGTTCCAACTAGGTCACTCAACTTTAAAAAATGTTCAAATTAAGCCACTCAACTTTTATATTTTATTAAATTAAAGGTTTTAATATGTTTTTTCAGCCTTTTTTTTGTTTCACATAGGAAAATTTTTTATATATTTTTTTTTGATGTTGACATTACGTGGTGACGTGAATTTTATTTTAAAATTTTAATATAATTAATATTTTTATAAATTATTTAAATGTAACTACATATATTGTAAATTCCGACTCCCATATCTTAACCTCAATTTCTTTCTTGACACATAAAAATCAGTGAGACTCGATTTGAAGATTTAGTGACCTAATTTAGAAAAGATTACATAATTAACCTAATTTGAACACTTTTAAAACTTAGTGACTGTATATATTCCCAAAAAGTTACATTATTATTATTATTATTATTATGTTACCTGTTTCATATGATGATATTTCCATTTTTATTGTTTTTATAATAAAAAATAAAATAAAAGAAAAGGTAAGGGTTCAACAAAGTCCAGGCGAAAACGAAAGAAACGGTCTTTGTTTGTTGAGTGTTGATGGAGACGGAACTGCTACTACTACTCCGATCTCCGATTTCCAACTCGCCGGATCTCTTCCTTTCTTTCATCCGCCGTGCTCACACACCTACCTACAGGTATATCATATCATATTATCCTCAATTTCATTCCATTCAATTCCGTCACACTGTCTATTACTTGTTTCTTAATTACTTAGGGTTTCGTTTTCATTTCTAACCGGTTTTTTGTAAATTAGCGTTTAATTGAATGTGCTTTTTGTGATGAATGATGTTTCTGTTACCTGTTGTAGTGAGATTTTAGTTTCTTAATTTAATTTCATCTGATTCCGTTATCGATGATCACCGAACATTTTGTACTACTAGTTTGTTAATTAGTTAGGGTTTCGTGTTCGTTTCGAAGCGGTTTTTCTCAAATTAGCGTTTAATTGAATACGTTTTTTTGTGTTGAATGATGTGTTTTGTAATTTGTTGCTTATAGTAGTTAGAGTTTAATTTAATTTCTCTTGGAGGTCAGGTTAGGGTTTCGGATGTGTTTGATTTTACTTAATATTTGGAAGTAGGTTTTGGTGAGTTTGGAACTGATAGTTTATTGTAAGTTGTGAGGCTAACATCTAGGGCTGTAAATGAACCAAACCAAACCGAACTGAACAAGGTCTTGACTCATGTTTGTTCATTAAGCTTTTGTCGGACAAGCGAACGGTTCACGAACATCTAATCAAACGAAATTTTTTGTTCGTGTTCGTTTGTTAAGGAAATGAACTTGTTCGTGAACAGCTCGCAAACACAAACGAACGAACACATACATTATTGATTTGAACATTCGGTTAGTTTACAACCCTACTGACACAAACATTGTTTTATTGATTTGAACATTAGCATCTGCTTGCAAATTGCAGTCCCTCTTTATTTCTTATTATTATTAGGATTTTTATTATTGAAATTTGAAGGACTTTGATTTGATTGGTAGACAACGAAGGGGAACTAATTAATATTTAAGAGTTGCTGATGATGTCGTTTGATGGAGATCACAAGCACTGGACATGTGGGAAGAGTGGTACAGTCAATTTACAACGAGTTGGTTCTATGGTTCGCGATATTGGAGATCCGTGTCTTCATCAATCACCTATTAAGGTTATTACTGTAAGCCCCAAGCATGCTCTTTCTGTTTAACATGTGAGTTTTGGTTGCAGTATATTAAATTTGTGAATTGTGCAGATCAACAAAAAGCTGAAACCAGAAAAGTGGCAAACAACATTTGATAGTGATGGAAAGGTTTTTGGTTTTCAGAAAGCATTGAAATTGATTATGTTAGGGGTAAGGTTTTGTTGTTGTTCCTGCCTATTTTCTCGTAACATGTAACGTTTTTTTTTAATTTGTTTACAGGGGGTAGATCCATCAATTAGGCCTGAAGTGTGGGAGTTTCTATTAGGCTGCTATACTTTAAGCAGTACTGCAGATTACAGGAGAAAATTAAGGACAGCAAGGAGGTATTTTATGAGCAAACTTTTTAATATTTGAATAATTGATATGATAAGTTAATAATTGTTAGATGAATACTTGCAGAGAACGGTACAGGGATCTTATCAAGCAATGTCAATCAATGCATTCCAGCATAGGTACCGGTTCTTTAGCCTATGTTGTTGGGAACAAAGTTATGGATATGAGAACTAAAGAGGATGAAAAACGAAAATCTGAAGTTAAACATGGAAAAGATTCTAATGTCGTTTCTGAAAGATTAGAGTCTTTGTCTAATTGTTCTGATTGTGTGTCGTATGATGATTCATATACTCCATACAACGGTAATTGTTCAAAGTCAAGAAGTGAAGGGGATGCATCAGAATGCAGAAGTTCAAGTTTTTATGATTTTCCTCCTTTGCCAGTTACAAATTTGTTTGAAAATAATGATAAGGATGAATGTAAATCAAATGATGAGAGGCATTTTACAAGGCGGAAGCTGAGATTTGAAGATGATCATGTGTATGATTTTCAGATTAGTAACAATGTAGATCTTGTAATGGATGTTTCTACATCTAATAATTCTGCTTGTACTGATAACTCTAGAACTGAAGTACCTAGGTCTAGTAATTTGGAATATGAAATAGAAAATGTTGAAATAGAAAGAAAGAAAGATGGAAATGAAATAGTGGTTGGAAGTCCGGTCCAGGTGGCGAACCACGGAAGAGCCCGAAGTCAAGGTCAAGATAGAGTGTCTGAGTGGCTTTGGACACTGCACCAAATAGGTATGGTTGATTTGTTTGACCCCGTTAAGATAAAACCTAACTCGACTCAACTCCTAGTTTTTCAAATTTAAAAGGTGGTTAATATTTTATTTTTCAGTTGTTGATGTTGTTAGAACTGATAGTCATCTGGAATTTTATGAGAATACCCAAAATTTAGCCCGAATGTCGGATATTCTTGCGGTTTATGCCTGGGTTGACCCTGCAACTGGATATTGTCAAGGTTAAAGTTGTCTTTTTCGTCTAAGTATATCTACTTTTTATTTTTGTTAAAGAAATTAAGGCTGCTCGTATTGCAGGTATGAGTGATTTGTTATCTCCGTTTATTGTACTCTTCGAGGACAATGCTGATGCGTTTTGGTGCTTTGAGATGTTTTTAAGAAGAATGGTATTCGTTAACTTGAATATGTTTATATATTATTATTATTTTTATGCATACAATGTTAACTAATACAGCTTATATTCTTTAAATTTATTCTATGAAGCGTGAGAATTTTAAAATGGAAGGAACAACGGGTGTGATGAAGCAATTAGAAGCACTATGGCATATACTAGAACACGTCGACCGAGAAATGTTCACTCACTTATCACAAATAGGTGCTGAAAGTCTTCATTTCGCCTTCCGGATGCTTCTAGTACTTTTCCGCCGCGAGTTGACTTTCAGTGAGGCACTTTGCATGTGGGAGGTATGCATAATATATTCTTCTCGGTTAATTTACAAGATTGAAATTACTAAAGTGCCCATTTCGTTGTTACCAGATGATGTGGGCTGCTGATTTTGATGAATCATTAGCTTTAAATCTGGAGAATAGTTGTCCCGAGCTTCTGGTCCTACAGATTCCTCGGGAGTCAACAAAAGCCAAAGGGAAGGAAACTATTGAGAATGAAGTGGGTAGCAGTAGTTCAAATGGTGGGTCGGAAATGAAAAGTGGAAATATAGAACGGTTAACTTCTGAAACTAATGTGATAAAGTCTACATTGAACCACCCGTTTTGTGGGTTGACTAAAAGTTTGTGGTCAAAGAATGAACGATTTCAGATATGCACTATTATATCATCAACAAGAAACGGTGACGATGAATTACCAATCTTTTGTGTAGCAGCGATTCTTATATTAAACCGACATAAAATCATGAGAGACACGCGTTCGATTGATGATTTGATAAAGGTCAGTTATAGTTGGTTTTAATATTTTTATATTACGGGTAACTTATATAAATTTCGTTAATTTATGATGCAGATATTTAATGATAATATGTTGAAGATTAGGGTTAAGCGATGCATACGTACAGCCATTAAACTCAGAAAGAAATACTTTTACAAGGTTGATACATATTAAAACTTTCATCTTTTTATTACTATTTTATACGCTAGCATGCTTTTAACATTACTTTTTATTTAATATTTTAATCCAGCTGATCAAGAATCGAAGCCCGGAAGCTTCGTATACTTCAAGTTTATGATCAGAGGTGTTACACTTGCAGGTCTGAACAAAATTTATTTTTCTGTTGTGACATGTACACTGTTAGACATTTAAAAAAAATTGAATTTGAAGGGGGGTGAGAAGTTATAATTTAAGGCTATTATAGAAGGCTTCTTGCTTAGGTCACACATACAACTTGTATACTTAGAAGTTAGAATTAAACTATTAAAACCTTTTATAATATACTTTTCAACAAGGGAATATATTAGAGTTTAATTATTTAATGAATATAAAATATATAATACAAATGTTTGTTAATGAGAAAAAAGGAAAATGACTAGATTCAGTCTGCTTGTTGAGTTGACCATACATCAAACTCGGCCCATTGTATTTGTGTTGCCAAAAACTTTAAAAATATTTTGTGATGCTAATTTTAACCCACTACAATATTAATATGAGAGAAACTTTAAACTCAACCTATGAATAAGCGTTGATGATAAGCTACACTCGAATTCCAATTGTCATTAACTATAATTAACTAAAAGTCTCATGCTGTAACTGAAATTAACTATCATCTAGTGTTTTATTTTTAAAAGGCTTTACTTTCCCCTTTAAGACTACTTGTTATGGATACAAGCATGCACCTTTTTTGTCCACGTCACCTTTTCGGGGCCAAATTACACTTAAAAGTAGTGGGGGCGTCACTGAAAAAGTTAAAAGTAAAAATGATTTTTGTGATTACCAAACATATTTTAACTTATTGGCTTTTTAAAAACACGAATAATATTTTCTCAAAGGCCAAGTAATTCATAGTTGTATGCTCAATTGCCACTAAATTTGTAATAACCGATTACCGATGTGTTAGGTCTCCTCAATATGTCATATTTCCTTGGCACGTGTTTCATAAGCATTTCACATGAAAAGTATGCATGTCAAATGCACAGATCATTTAATAAGTTATACCTATATATTGTTATGAAAAACTATTTTTATGGACTCAGATATATATGTCTTTTAAACAGAATTGTTGTCAGCATTTAGGAGTTGAAAGTTTGTTTCAGGTATCTTGGGGCTTGACTGTTAGTAGACTAATTTGTCATTGTAATACATGGTAAAGAATCAGACAGTAACAACCGTACAACTTGTGTAGGTGTCGTGGCATACGAGTCGTACAAGTGTATATGACTTGTATCAATACAAGACTCAACTGATATGAGATGGTCTACAACTCGAATGAAAAACCAAAAACACATACCCTAACATGTCAAACATCAACTCACATGACCAACTCACAACATTAAAACCCCAACCAAGTCGCAACATAAAACACAACCATAGCACATTGTAATCTCGGTTTGGTGAAAGTGAATGGTATTGGAGATGGTGAATGTGTAATAAGTTTGCGTATTCATTTGGCTTCCATGTTGTGGGGAATCCGTTTGACCATTCGGTTTGCGTATTGGTTAGGTGACGATTGAAGAAGCATGTGTACTCTGGCATGTGCCACGAGTATCTTATGTATCAAAATTCACCTTTTTTTATATTAAACTCTAACTTTCTAACTTTACATATATATAATTTTAACCAATTTGTACCGTTATATAAAATTAGGCCCTTTAACTCACTAGTATCGATAATTTATTGTGTGACAAAACCTAACCTAGGTCCTAGATGTGTGCACTATTTGATTCGGTTATTAACCTCAATCAAATTAATCAATCAGTTTTTGGTAGTCGATTAATAACCAAAATCAGATTGTGGCTAATATTTTTACTTAGAAATACATGAAATTGATAGATAAATACATAACATGAAAGCATAAATACATGAAATAGAGATATAAATACAACAAATACAGTTATAAATACATGGAATGAAGATAAAAAGCAAGAAATATTTGAAAATATGAATGGCTTGATTTTGTTTGGTTAGGTCCCTCGGTACACCATCACGCCCCATGTGTTAAAGCTTATGTGGACTACTAACATGCGTTAAAAACCACTCCCCCTAACCGTTAATTGCGTTAAAACAGCCATGCGTTAAGCCTTTGACAGGTTAAATAGTAGAGCAGCTGTTTGAATTTTCTCTTTCTAATCCAAAAACTACTATTTATATATGACTCACATTTTGTTACTTTTCCACACCAAGACAATCTTCAACATCATAAACATCTTTATCGTCCGACTCCGACGTTGCGAACATGGTTATTTTTTTTAAACGGTTGTATCCGCAGCCTAAACTTTTCTACAACAACCACAAACGTTGCCACGAACCCGAAAAGTTGAACTCAACCGCAAACGGCTACACACTCATATGAAGCTAGTTGATGACTGGATATGAGGTATTTGCACAATATAGCACATATATTTAGCTGTCATTTCGTATGCATCAACCACTATTCTTGAGAGTTCTTAAAGATATGGAGAGAGTGAACCCATGGTTTCGACAAGAGTATAATGCGAGAGGCCGGATTGATTTTAGAAAATATACAACGGCTATTATTTATTTTGTAGTAAAATTAATGTTTAATTTTAAAACTAAAAAAATGAGTGAGGTGAAGTTAAAGGGGTTAAACCATTTCTCTCAGCCAATCAGCTTGTGGTAGAGTGGTAAAGAAGAGACTTGGTGTTTCACGTGACCAATGCTCGATTCCAGCCCCCCCCATTTAGTTTCAGCAGCACCAGATGATAATGGGAGACTATGCGAGTAGCTGGCGTTCACCAGTTGTATCCTTGAGCTGAATGAGATTTATCTCACCGCACCGTCGTGACTTCAGACGAGTGTTCACAGGCGCTGGCCTTAGACGATGGTTTTCCCTGAATCAGAAAACAAATGTATCCTAATATGATGAATTTAACTATAACTCATTTGAATGATACGTTAGCCGTTAGAAAAAAAAACATTTCCTTGGAGATTTAAAAGAGTGAAAAGTTGGTGATGTGTCATTTAGGTGAAGTTAAAAAGGAGATTATATGGTATACCCCATTGCCTTAATTTTCACTAAAACCAGGGGTAAAAAAAAATAACCAGTAACCACTTTTCAGTTAATTTCAGTTCCCTTTTAATTTTCTGTGCATCTATTTCCGTTAGATTCCTTTTGCCTGTGATGACGTCAGTCAGTCTAGTTTCAATTTTGGGTAAACCGATTCAAAGCTATCCTCTTCCTCTGCGGCTCGCAGAGTTTCGAGGTCTTCAACTCAATTCGTTGTCAGCTTCCGATACATACTTCAATCGGCATATATTATATTCAGAACATATTAATTATCATACTCATCTATCATCACGAGCTAGGGTTTCACAGTTCGGTAACTGCCACTCACTCGATTAATAATTTCTTTTCTGTTATAATTAAACTACTGTTTCATTAATTAGTTGTGTGTTTGATCGGTTTATTGGATTTGAAGTCAGTAGAAGTATTGAATCTGATATTTGATTCTAGTTTATTGCGTTGAAATCCGTTCGAAGCCCTGATTTGTTTCGTATGAGGTTCGTTTTCGAATTTCTGACTTATTATTATTATTATTTTGTTCATGCAGATTAGGTTAATTGTAATTGCACCAGATTAGATCAATTTTAAGCTTAATTTAGTTACACCAGATTAGGTTAATTAATAATTTTAATTGCACCAGATTAGGTTAATTTTAAACTTAATTCAGTTGCACCAGATTAGGTTAGGGTGAGCTCGAGCTCGACTAGGCTCGTTTTGACTTTATGGCTCGTCTCGATCTCTTTTACTAAAGCTTGAGCTCGGATCGTGAGTTGTTTTTTCAAGCTCGGGCCTGGCTTGTTTATTGTTAGTTAACTTATTTTATATACGCTTTTAGTTGTTTTTATATATTTTGAGAAAAACCTTAAACCATCCTAAGCTCGGCTCGAGCTCGTGTAGTACCTTAAACATGTCAAAGCTGAGCCTGAGCGCGACTAGTTTTGACTTTTGAGAGCTGGAGCTTGAGTTTGGCTCCTTTTGATCTCTTTCTCTAACGCTCGAGATTGGCTCATTTATTATTTAGTAATTAATTTATATACGCTTTTAAATATATTTATATATTTTGAGAAAAACCTTAAATGATCTTGAGCATGGCTCGAGTTTGTGTAGTGCCTTAAACAAGCCAAAGCTTGGCTGTGCCATGTGAAACTAATACATAGAAGCCCAAAATAAGTAAAACTTAAAAATACACAAGGCTCGAGCTCAGGCTCGCTAACTAAACAAGTTTTGTTTTGAGGCTCAGGCTCGAGTTGTTTTGAGCTTTTTATCGATCTGAGCTTGAGTAGCTAGCAAGCTGCTCGGCTCGTTTGCACCCCTAGGTTAGGTTAATTTCAATTACATCAGACTTGGTTAATTTTAAGCTTAATTCAATTACACCAGCTTATGTTAATTTTAAGCATACCAGATCAGGTTAATTTTGAGCTTCTGACACAGGTTAGGTTTTGGTGAGATTGAGATAAAAACAATTCAGTTTGGAATCGTATGACCGTTTTGCTGTTGACACAAGATTGAAATAATAGATGAAGGACGTTTAATTTGCTTGTGGACAGCTTTTGGAATGGAGTTCCCTTCCCCAACAAAAGATAAGCCCATGGGTTTCTGGGCTTCACCAAGAGGTCAGATGGATAATCCAGCATCTTTAGATGGGTTTAGTAGACTCGAAGACCCGTTCAATAGTTTTTCTGAGCTTATGAACTTTGATACTTATGCTGGATGGTGTACAAGTCCTTCAGCAGCTGATCAGATGTTAGCATCTTTTGCACTATCAGCCGGTTATGCGCCTTATGATTACTCAAACTTCACAGAACAAGTTAAGGGTGGTTTTCTAGCAAATGATGTACCAATGGCACAAAATTCTATTAATGGTGCTGATTTCATGTTGCCTGTGAATTCTGCTGATGAAAATGACGGTTCTTCTCAACGAAAGAATGTTCAAGAAACTGGAAATGATATTGTTCAGAGGCCACCACCAATATCACTTGCTGAAAAAATGTTAAAAGCTTTGTCTTTGTTTAAAGACTCGTCTGGAGCAGGGATTTTGGCTCAAGTTTGGGTGCCAATTAAGGAAGGTGATAAGTGTATATTAAGCACTTGTGAGCAGCCATACTTGCTTGATCAGGCATTGGCTGGCTACCGTGAAGTTTCTAGAGGTTTTACCTTCTCTGCTGAAGTAGAAGCTGGTAACTTTCCTGGGCTTCCGGGCCGGGTGTTTACCTCAAAAGTTCCAGAATGGACTTCAAATGTGGCCCATTACAAGAAAGGTGAATACTTGCGTATAGATCATGCACTCAGCCATGAAGTGCGTGGATCTATTGCTCTTCCTGTTTTTGAAGATGATTCAAATGAGAAATCTTGTTGTGCCGTACTTGAGCTTGTTACAGTGAAAGAGAAAGCTGATTTTAGTGCTGAGATGGACCGTGTTTGTCGAGTCCTTGAGGTAATTCTTTTAGTGTATTGCTTATTGAAATTGCTTTGACTGATTAATTGTGAGAAAAATAAGTTGTTTAGATAAGTAGCTTGCAGTATGTTATTGAAAACCACTCATTATAGAAGAATAAGCACATAAGCAGTTTAATTAAGCAATCTCAAACACCCCTTACTTTAGGGATGTATTCTCTCAGGTTAATGCTTAGTTTTTTGTTTGTTTGCTGATGAAACTGTTATAAGGTTTCTTGTTTGATATTATATGAACATAAAGATATGAGAACAAGTAACATAGTCATCACTCAAGGTAGTAATGTCATTTAAAGTAAGTGACAGTTCAAAATTTTACGGTTATCTATACCACCGGACCAATATTGTTCAAGTAAGTGATCTAAACGAGTTTTTCTTTCACTTTTTTGCGTGTCTATGTGTATAATGCAGTAGTAAAATCCATTCATATCTCAGTATCTGTAACTATATGTTGCTCTTTGCTGCATACTTGTAGATGTCTTACTTTCCTCCTCCAGTGGGTAAGGTTGACGTCAATCAGTAATTTGCTTTTTATTAATTTTTTCTTAATTTTCATGTTTCCTGCACAATTCTTTATGGTTTTATAAATTAATCTTGTGATCATCATCTCTTTCCTGTTTCTGTACTTTTCATCATCATCATCATCATCGTACTCAGTATATCCCACCAATAGCAATGCTATGGTAGGGTCTGAGGAGGGTAAGATGTAGACAGCCTTACCTCTATCCCATAGGGATAGAGAGGCTGCTTCCGGTGAGACCCCCGGCTCGATAGTAGTTTTGCATCAAGCCTTGGACATAAGGCACATAGCACTCAATCATCGGGACACCGGCTGATTGGTGCATGTGCCCTTGTCTTTCGGCTATCAACGCCACCACATGATGCCTGATGTTTCTGTACTTTTGCAGACTGTAAATCTGAAAAGCGTTGCACCTCCTCGACTTCATAAGCAGGTAATTTAACAAGCAGTGCTGGATTTTGTATCCTTATACACGTCATTACGGTATTAACTAGATTCTAGATTTATACAAAGTTGATGAAATACCTTTTTCTTTATAACAATCTTTCTGCAGTGCCTTTCAAAAAACCAAATGGCAGCTTTGGCAGAAATTACAGATGTTCTTCGAGCTGTATGTCATGCACATAGATTACCGGTTGCTCTAACATGGATACCATGTAGTTACAACGAACAAGTCGGTGATGAAATGATAAATGTACGAGTTGGAGGGCGTAACAGTAATTCAACAGAGAAAATTATATTATGCATTCAACCAGATGCCTGCTATGTTAATGATAGAGAAATGCAAGGTTTTGTGCAAGCGTGTAGTGAGCATCATCTTGAAGAATCACAGGGTATTGCAGGGAAAGCACTTCAATCTAATCATCCTTTTTTCTTCCCCGATGTTAAAGAATATCATATAAATCAGTACCCACTTGTTCAACATGCTAGAAAGTATGGTTTAAATGCTGCGGTTGCAATAAGGTTACGGAGCACCTTTACGGGTGATGATGATTATATACTGGAGTTTTTTCTTCCAGTCAACATGAAAGGGTCTACAGAACAGCAACTTTTGTTGAACAATTTATCAAGTACAATGCAGAGGATTTGTAGGAGTTTGAGGACTGTTTCTGATGCAGAGTTATCAGGTGTAGTGGGGCCTAGTGATGGATTTCGTAACGGTTTGGATGAAAACAGTCTGCCAGTGGAGTTATCAACTACTGCTGATCAAGTTTCTGGAAATGCAATCGAGTCAACTGATATGTGGACAGGAGCAAGTGTACCTGATCAGGTAATGCTGATTTTTTTAATAAAGTTAACCAATAAATCTCCAAAATATACTTGTAATATTATTAAGCTATACTACCTAAACAAAACAAGTCCATTAAAAGTAACAACACTTCAGCAACTAGCTGGTAACTTTATTTTTTGTTGTAAACTTAGAGATTATTAGTGCATCCATTTACTTTAGTTGCAGTAACACCACTCCGTGTGTTGAATATTGACACGTTTACATAAATTGCTTCTTATTGAAGAATTGGGTATCTAAGTTTAGCATGGACCTTTGTTAGAAATGTGTGTAATTTTAGTTGGCCAAAGTGAACACGACCCTTATCCTTTTAACCTTACAGACGGTTGGTGGATCAAAACGACAGTCTGAGAAAAAACGAAGTGCTTCAGAGAAAAATGTTAGCTTAAGTGTTCTACAACAATACTTTTCTGGAAGCCTTAAGGATGCTGCTAAAGCCATTGGAGGTACATTTCCACCTTCATAATTATATTTTCAAAATTATATAATTGTTCCATATGTTTTATTCGTTTTGCTACTTTTTATAGTTTGTCCTACTACACTAAAAAGGATATGCAGACAACATGGCATATCCAGGTGGCCTTCAAGAAAGATTAACAAGGTAAACCGTTCGTTACAAAAGATACAAACGGTTCTTGATTCTGTTCAGGGTGTAGAAGGAGGGCTAAAGTTTGACCCGACAACATGCGGTCTTGTAGCAGCAACTGGTATCATCCAAGATCTTGACCCACAAAAATGTTCGAAACTTTCCAATAATACCCCCGAATGTACATCACCGTCACCACATCCTTCATCATCATGTTTTAATACCGAAAACCAAATTGTTAAACTTGAAGATGAATGCTCAATGAGGGTGGACAAGTTAAAATTGTCTAATAGCATCCCAATTACAACTTCCAATAATGAATATTGGAGTCCAGTTGATGGTCAATCGAAAAGAAAAAAGTCAAAGCCGCATCTCCTCTCACAAAGCTTGACCTCCATGGCGAATGGTGATGGCATGGATACATCAATGAATGATGATCATGATCGTGATCATAACCAGTCGACTTCCTCAGGCATGACAGAATCATCAAACGGCTCAATGGTGAACGGAAGTTCATCAAGCTCTCCAAGTTTCAGTGGTCTTAAAAACTCTAAACCCGATATATTATCGTGTGATGGATCTAAACTTACTGTAAAAGCTACATACAAAGAAGATACAGTAAGATTCAAATTTGAACCAACTTCTGGTTGGTTTCAGCTTTACGAAGAAGTTGCCAAAAGGTTTAAGATACAAACAGGCACTTTTCAGCTCAAATACCGGGACGATGAAGAGGAACGGGTTCTGTTAGTGTGTGAATCCGACTGGAACGAGTGTCTTGAGATTTTAGAATTTTCCGGTACCCGCACTGTGAAGTTCCTTGTTCGCGATGCTATTTTTGCTACGGGCAGCTCGGGCAGTAGCAATTGTTTCTTGATGGGAAGTTCTTAAAATGGTACGCACTTTCGGTCAGTTCTTTTTCTGGTAAATTTGAATAAAATGGTTGTTTTTGAAGTCATTGCTTCCTCTTTGAAGCTGGAGCTTAGTTGAATTTGAATAATAATGTATGATCATAATAATAATATTGTTACATTACATGTATAGGTATGAAGAAGATAGGAGTAGTGTAAGATTTTCATTTGTTTAAATATGTTGGTATTTTGTACAAACAAATGGTCATAACCATATCATGATGGTTTATAAGTACCATAATATTTTCTTATGAGGGTGGTTATTGTTTTGTGAAGATCATGCTTCCGCACTTATTGTACTTTTAGCTAGGCGTGCAAATGAGCCTAGCTGCTTGAGTTCGTATCGATTAAAAGCTCGAAACGAGCCGAGCCCGAGCCGCTCGCGGGCTACTTGAGCTCGGATCGATAAAAAGCTCGAAACGGGCCGAGCTTTTTTGAGCCCGAGCCTTGTATGGGAGGCTCGTTTAGGCTCTCTGAGCCCTAACGAGCATTTCTTATTTTTACGTTTCACTTCTTTTGGACTTCTATGTGTTACTTTCACAATACACAATCGAGCTCGTGCCGAGCTTAGGCTCTTTTTAAGGTTTTTTTTTTGGTCAAAATATATAAGATGATTAAAAACAAATTTAAATGAATTAATAATAATAAGCGAGCCGAGTCCAAGCTTTAGAAAAACAACTCGAAACGACTCAAGCTTGACAAGATGTAACATGTTGCAGGTGAAATTATAATACTGTTAAAATTTAACTAGAAGTTATAGAAAGGCTTCTTGATAAGATGTAACATGTTGCAGGTGAAATTTCTTTTGCAATTTTTACATAAATAATAGTATTGATATTAAATATAAATTATGTTCTTTCTGCATTTGGTAATTCATTGTGAAATTAAATAGTCAGAAATTTAAAAGCTTCAAAAGTTTTGTTCTAGAAAACAAGTAAATAAAATAAGAAAGATATGCTTGAGATTTATAATCTGAAAATAAATAAACTACAATGTATTTGTTATTTGGTTGTAAAAGTTATTTAATAATGAAAGAATAAGAATAATTGCAAATAGAGTTAGTTAATTATTCGCCCCAACCCTTTCAATAGTCATTATTATTTTTTTTACTCTAAGACGTGTGTGAACACTTTTATTTGTGTTTTGAGATTCCATCATGATGCGAATATATAATTTAATACGTATAGAGGATATGTTTGGTTGGAGATAATTGAATGAAGGAGGAATGAAATGAGAGAAGAAATTGAATAAACAACAGAATGAAATGAATCATTACTATTCTTTGTCGTGTTTGGTTCACCTATGGGGATGAAATGAATTATTACTTTATGTTGCTTGGTATTCAACAAAGTTGTAGGAATGAAATAGAAAAAATAAAAACACTGCAATGGCGATGAAAATGATGGTGGTGGTGTCGATCAGGCGGCAGGGGTGGTGGTGGCGGTCAAGCGGTGGTAGCATTGGTAGTGATGGCGATGGCAGGGTGGTGGCGACGGTGGTTGCAGTTAGGCGGTGGTGACAATGGTTGCGGTGGCTATGGTGACGATGGTGGTGTGTGGTTGTTGTTAGGTGGTGGTGTTGTTGAGAAAGTGGGGTGAATGAGGAATTAAATGAAAAAAAAAGGGTGGGAAGGAATAGGTTGATGGAATGAGATTCCATATGTAATAGATGTTTCTATTGCATTAAGCAACCAAACAATACTTTTTTATTACCATGCAATAAATCATTTTATTCCCCTTGTCATTCATCATACCAAACGCTACCATAATTTCTTGAGAAATGACATGGGCGTCCGGTTTGTGAATTTTTTTTTTAAAAGAATTGATATTTGAATCGGAAATAAATGAAATGTTTGAAAAATCTATAATGTATTTATTTGTAGTCATGTCATTATTTAAAATATGTGATTCTTTATATAATACAAGTATATATGAACAAATATATCATGTATATTAACTTGTGGATCACTACTCTTCCATAAACTTTTTAGTAGTTTTCTACTATATTGAAAAGGTTATCTTTTAAGTTAAAAGAAGATGGTATCATACCTATAGGAAGAAACGTTCACAATAAAACAATCTGATCGAAATTACAGTCAATTATGTAACTCTTCCAACTTAAAGAAAGAAAAACACAGAGAACATTAAGAAGAACAAAATGAATGTTGGCACGGGTCTGTTAAAACATATTGCGAGTTTCCTAAGAAAACTTGTCTATACCAAAACAACTTTCAAAACAATTAGTACTGCTTGAAAGCTTGAACACCTTAAGTGCACCTTGAATCGATGATCCAAGAATTGTTGGACTGTTTTTTGTGTTTGTGAGAACCATTTTACGCATTAGTCATATAGATTCATGGCTATGGTTTTGGGTTAATAACCAATTTGTTCCTCAATTGTAATCCTTAATTTATCATTATGATTATCAACTAAAACTCTTACTGATTTTGTGTAAACGTCCAATAAAACAGTAAACTTTAACTTGATTAACAGCTATTCTGCCACAACTACCCTTTTCAAAAATCTGGTACTTCTTTTATTATTTTTAATACCTGAACTCCATTACTTAAACTTTTGTACCAACACCTTTATGTTTGTATCATGACGTAAGCATACTTTCTATTTTGGGTAGCCATTCCAAAGTCTATCCTCTTACTCTCGAACTATGGGGTTGGGTCGCTTAGTTCCGAGGTTTTTAACTCACTTGTTTGTCGGCTTCCCATAGATACTTTGGTCGGTTTGTTTCCTAGACTCAATTGGTTCTACTTTTGGTCCCTTCTTGTATTTTTCACTCAATCAAACCAATAAATCCCAGTCTCAATTCCTGTTTATTGTCTTGCAACTGAACTGAAACACCCCTATTTGTTTCATCCGAGGTTTGTTTTCAGTCTTTTCCACTTATTATTATTATTATTTCTTCCCAACTTGGTTCAAATGCGGTGTTAAACATGTCGTGTTTGCTTGTTGGTCTCTGACCTCAACCCGAAAAGGCGAAAATCGTCTGAAACCGAACACAACCCGTTTGATCTCAAAGTTTTTTATTTTTATTGTTGTCAAATATTAATACTTTAAATTTACATTTTTATCGCAAATGCACAAATTTATGTTAAAAAGTTAGGGGTGTTAAACGGGCTGTGTTTGCGGGTTGGTGGGTCCAACCCGACACGGACCTAAAAATTGTGTAAGACATAGAACCCGGACACAATCCGAACACGACGCGTTTGAGCAAAAGTTTTTATTTTTGCTTTTTATTGTTTTCAAATATTGATAATTTAAGTTTACGGTTTTACAACGAAAAGTAGAAATTTATGTTAAAAAATATTAAATTTTAATTATAAAATATTATGACAATTTTCTTTTGAGTTGAACTTTTGGCATAGTATACCCAACCAATTTAACTTATACAGAAAAATATCAAAATAAATGGGTCAACCCAAGCCCGACCTGTTTAGCTAAACGGGCTTGCGAGTTTGACAAGAAACTGACCCAAGCCCGTTTATACCAAACCCAAACGCGCTAATTCTGTGTTAGGTTCGAGTCGTGTCAAAAACTTCACACCTCTGTTTGTGAGATTTTAGATAGTTTAATCATATTGTTGTTGACACAAGATTGAAATAATAGATGAAAGCAGTTTAATTTGCCTGTGATTTGTGAACAGTTATTAAATGGACACAACAAAAGATAAACAGATGGCTTTATGGGCTTCTCCAAAAACTCAGATGGATAATGCAGTATCTTTAGACGGGTTTAGTCGACCCAGACCTGTTTAACGGGCTATCCGAGGGTATGAATCTTGATACTTATGCTGGATGGTGCACAAGTCCTTCTGCAGCTGATCAAATGTTAGCATCTTTTGCATTATCAGCCGGTTATGCACCGTATGATTATTCGATCAACGGTGGAGATTTCGTCCTACCCGTGAATTCGGATGATGGAAATATACAAAAGAATGCTCAAGAAAGTGGTAATGATATTATTCTGAAGTCACCACCAACAACACTTGCCGAAAAGATGTTAAAGGCGTTGTCTTTGGTTAAAGATTCATCCGGGTCGGGTATTTTAGCCCAAGTTTGGGTGCCAATTAAGGAAGGTGATAAGTATATATTAAGTACTTGTGAGCAGCCATATTTGCTTGATCAGGCGTTGGCGGGATACCGGGAAGTGTCTAGAGGATTCACCTTTTCTGCAGAAGTGAGGCCTGGTAACTTTCCTGGGCTTCCAGGTCGGGTTTTTACGTCAAAAGTTCCTGAATGGACTTCAAATGTGGCTCATTATAATAAATGTGAGTACTTGAGGATAGATCATGCGCTAAGTCATGAAGTGCGTGGATCGATTGCTGTTCCGGTTTTTGAAGATGGATCGTATGAGAATGGTTGTTGTGCGGTTCTTGAACTTGTTACAAATAAGGAGAAAGCTGATTTTAGTGCTGAGATGGATCATGTTTGTCGGGCTCTTGAGGTAATTCGTTTAAATGTTGTTGAATGAATATCTATATATGAGAACTTGTGGCACTATCTCTTAAAGATTTATAATCTTTGTACATAAACTGCTTTTAGGAAGGTAGTCTTTACTTGAGGTTATAAAGTGACATTTTAAGTACTTGACCATTCATAATTCATAGTTATTTATGCAACTCGTACTGTTCAAATCATGCATTTATGAAAGGGATGTTATATTCAGACACCAACCCGATTTTCCAGACACCAGCCTGTGCCTGTCAGGGCCTATACGACCTATATAGGCTTATACAAGTCATATAGGTACTTAGGCGTTAGACCTACTATGTTACCGACGCCTAAACGATGCATATAGGACACGTATAGGCCTATACTAGTCGTATAGATGACTCGTATGGGTGTCTATATAGGTGTATTTTGCATGGGTTCCTATATGACTCCTATAGGCCTATACCAGTCGTACATTTTACTAGTCAACATCTCCTGACACACACTGCATACGAGCATACGACTCGTATAGGCCCATATGAGTCGTATAGATGCCAGACCGACGATGTAAATGTACCAGTCAACATCTCCTGACACACACTGCATACGACCTGTATAGGCCCATATGAGTCGTATAGATGCTAGACGGTGTCTAGATATAACATCATGGTGTCTGAATATTGCATGCCTTGTGAAATCCATTCTTATCTTTGTATTATAGTGAACAAATCTAGGTATGGGTAAGGTTAAAATCATTCGAATTTGTGCTTTTATTGTTCTATTCAACTATTATTTGTAATAAAATTGTGTTAATTTTATGTTTTCTGCAAATTTCTTGAATCTTGATGCTCTTCTCTTTGCTGTTTTTTGATTCTTGCAGACCGTAAACCTGAAAAGTGTCGCGCCTCCCCGACTTCATAAGCAGGTATTTAATCAATAGAGTTGGATTTTATATTCTTAATACAAAATATAATTCATTTTTATCAAAATCATTATTCTGCAGTGCCTCTCAAAAAACCAAATGGCTGCTTTATCAGAAATAACGGACGTTCTTCGAGCAGTATGCCATGCACATAGATTACCGGTTGCTCTAACATGGATACCATGTAGTTTTAATGAAAAAGTTGGCAATGAAACCATAAAAGTGCGAGTTGGAGGGCGTAATGGTAATTCGACAGAAAAATCTATATTATGCATTCAACCAGACGCCTGTTATGTTAATGACAAAGAAATGCAAGGTTTCGTGAAAGCGTGTAGCGAGCATCATCTTGAAGAATTACAGGGTGTCGCAGGGAAAGCACTTCAATCAAATCATCCTTTTTTCTTCCCCAATGTTAAAGAATATCATATTAATCAGTACCCGCTCGTTCAACACGCTAGAAAATATGGTTTAAATGCTGCGGTTGCAATTAGGTTACGTAGCACCTATACGGGCGATGATGATTATATACTGGAGTTTTTTCTTCCGGTCAACATGAAAGGGTCTTCAGAACAACAACTTTTGTTGAATAACTTATCAGGTACAATGCAGAGGATTTGTAAAAGTTTGAGGACTGTTTCTGATGCAGAAGTATCCGGGGTAGTGGGGCCCGGTGTTGATCAAGTTTCTGTAAATTCAACTGAGGTAACTGATGCTTGGACGGAAACACGTCTACCCGAGCAGGTAGTATTAATTTTTTTAAATTATTTTGTTTTGTATTTGGCTATTTGAGTATGTGATTGTGGTTGGTCAAAGTCAGCATGACCCGCATCTTTTTAAACTTTCAGGCGGTTAATGGGTCAAAACGACAGCATGAGAAAAAACGAAGTAGTTCAGAGAAAAATGTTAGCTTAAGTGTTCTACAACAATATTTTTCTGGAACTCTTAAAGATGCTGCTAAAGCCATTGGAGGTACGTTTCCACTTCATACTAATATTTAGAAGATTATTTAACATTTTATATAAAAGATGATATATGGCATGTTATGTACTATTTTTTGTAGTTTGTCCTACTACACTAAAAAGAATATGCAGACAGCATGGTATATCTAGATGGCCATCAAGAAAGATTAATAAAGTAAACCGTTCGTTAAAAAAGATACAAACGGTTCTTGATTCTGTACAAGGTGTAGAAGGAGGGTTAAAGTTTGACCCGACAGCACGCGGTCTTGTAGCTGCAAGTGGTGTCACCCAAGATCTTAATGTACAGAAAAGTTCGAATCTTTCCAATAATACCCCTGAAAGCACATCATGTTTTAATAACGAAAACCCGATTGTAAAAGTTGAGGATGAATGCTACATGGGAGTTGGCAAATTAAAGTTGCCTAATAGCATCCCGAATCCAAATTCCAATGGTGAATATTGGAGTCCGGTTAACAGTCAACCGAAAGTCAAAAAGTCAAACCCGTGTTTTCTCTCGCAAAGCTTGAGCTCTATGGCGAATGGTGATGATATGGATACATCAATGGTTGATGATCATGATCGTGATCATAACCCGTCCACTTCTTCATCAAACGGGTCGATGGTGAACGGAAGTTCATCAGGCTCTCCAAGTTTCAGTGGTCTTAAAAACTCTAAACCCGATGTGCTATCGTGTGATGAAGGATCTAAACTTACTGTAAAAGCTACATACAAAGAAGATACAGTAAGATTCAAATTTGAACCAACTTCTGGTTGGTTTCAGCTTTACGAAGAAGTTGCCAAAAGGTTTAAGATACAAACAGGCACTTTTCAGCTCAAATACCGGGACGATGAAGAGGAATGGGTTCTGTTAGTGTGTGAATCCGACTGGAACGAGTGTCTTGAAATTTTGGATGCGCTTGGGACGCGCAGTGTGAAGTTTCTTGTTCGTGATGCTGCTTTTGCTACGGGAAGCTCGGGCAGCAGCAACTGTTTCTTGATGGGAAGTTGTTAAATGTTATGTGTCATTCGGGTCATGCTGCGTTCGGGTTAAAGACGGAAATCTGTGTTCTTTTTCTGCTAAAGTTCAATAAAGGTTTGATTTTGATGTCATTGCTTTCTCTTTGAAGAGCTAAAGGGACGTGAAGTTAGTGGCAATGGTTTAGTATAGTTAAATTTGAATAATAATAATAATAATAATAATAATAATGATAATGATGATGAAGTATGAAAATGCAGGTAATGTTGTTACATGTATAGGTATGGAGAAGGTAGGAGTAGTTTAGTTATAATGACTATTTTGTATATACAAATGGTCAAACAATAGAAATATGGTTGGTTGTAAGTTATAATATTTGCTTTCAAGTGAGACTTTTGCTATGCATTAGATGTGCTTGTGATATTTGATTTGTCTATTATTAGACCTTTGCTTTTAATAATTGTAGGATTGATGCCTGACTTAAAATTGAACACTAAAAATAAAAGGAATAAAAGATCTTTGGATGTGCAACAAATCCATTTTGGACAAATATAAATTTAAGTCTTAAGTTCCTAAGTTCAACTATTGGCCATCAGACCGGTTAACCGGAAACCGAACCGGAAGGGTTCACATCTAAAACTGCTTCCCAAACCAAACCGAACTGTTGGTTCGTATAACGGTTCGGCAATCAAACCGGTTTTAAAACCGTTTTTTTTTTTTTGCCTAAAACCGGTTTTGGTTTGGGTCAAACCGGTTTTGACCATGCAAATCCCAAACTGGGTCGGTTTAGAGACCGGTTCGGTTGGTAAAAAAAACTGGTTTTTTACACCTCTACGGTCAAGTCAATGGGTCTTCATTTAAGTGTTTGTCCGTTTATTAAGTCGATTAAATTTAAACGAACAAGTCTCCATCTGTATCTCGCCTGTATATTTGTTTGATAGTTTACATATAAGCATACGACTTAGTATGATTTTCAAAGTTCTCCGAATACAAATATAAGATTTTACGATGCAAATAGGGGTGAACGAGCCGAGCTCTGCTCGTTTCAAGCTCTATTTTCAAAGCTCAAGCTCATTCGTGACTAGGTTTGCAAGCTCGTGCCGGCTTGGCCTCAACTTGTTAACTCTTTATTAATTAATTTATTATATTTATGATTTATATATATTTTAATGATAATTTTATATATAACAGAATATATTATTTAGTTATCCTTCTCATACAATTACACAAACACACATTCATAACAGGCTTGTGAGCTGGCTCGAGCCGGGTAAGTGAAACTTGAGCTCGGGCTCGTTTAAGCTCGAATTGATTGAGTTTTTCATGAGTCAATCTCAAGTAGCTTATAAGCGGCTTGACTCGTTTGCACCCCTAAATGCAAATGCACTATTATTCCTGGCTTAGTATGATTATCAAAGTACTCTAAATAGAAATATAAGATTTTCCAATGCAAATGCACTATTATTCCTGATAATCATATATGGCTCGGTCCAGACCATGTACAATTGTACAAATACAAACCACATAACAGAATAGTCATTAAAAAAGTTGACCTTGGCCACCAGGACAATAAATGCCATTAAGTTGAATAGTTGCCCTCTTTATGTAACTTTAATTTCACATAATTGGGACTATAAACCCGAACCCGATAAAAAATCCTAAAACCAAAACATTTAAGACGGATAATACCTGTCTTATTAGGGTACGAGACATGTTTGGAATTACTTTTGAGTTTTTCATGGGTTTGAAACCAGTGTGGGATTTGTAATATGCTCATTTGGCCATTTACCTAATAGCATAGCCTCGTTTATCCTAGTAACCCGACATAGCATACCTTATAATTTGTTATTTATTTTTTGGTGGAATTGTTTTGTTTTTGTTTTTTTTTCTTTTAATTTTTTCGTAGATTTTGATTTACATGAACTTGGAGCATTGATGATTCGTTAAAACTTGTATATAACAAATATATGTTGTAACTGATTACTTGGTAAAATTTTATGGTAATCATTTTTGTAATTTATTAATTGTTACCTGTCCAATGTAAATGATTGGTTATAATTTGTCAAACCCCGATAGACAACCAACATTTATTGGTCGGGTATACCCGAGTGTTTATGATAAACTAATTGGTATACCCGAAACCCGCATGTTTACCCGGTAAATACATAAAAAATACATGGCGGATTTGGGGCGTGCTTTACTAACTGGGTATGGCTTCCGAAATACCTAAACTCCTTCTTAACCCGACCCATTGTCATCCCTAATTGAGACTCACATCACATACTTCGCATAAGAGACTTAGGGATGCATACCGGGTTCTATATTCATCGGGTACATGCTACTCGATCATTGCTCATATGGTTGTTAATCATTTATGATCTAATACGGTTAAATGTTACCAGTTTGTATGCCTATTACCCGAAACCCGATCTTAAACTCACATAAAAAAACCGATTTCCACTAGGTTTGGTGTTCAATTCACTACTATTAAACGGCATTAGCGCCCCCCCCCCCAACCAGTGGTAATAATAATAATAATAATAATAATAATAATAATAATAATAATAATAATAATAATAATAATAATAATAATAATTCATTCATAGACATGGACAAATCCCTATAAATTGTAACCTTGACATTTTCTAGCACCAACAACCTTACAAAAATAGCAAAAATGGCAAGGATGGTAATGATGGTTTTATGTGTAGTGGTGACTTGCATGGTGGTGGCTGCACCTTATGCAGAGGCTGTAGTTACCTGCACTCAGGTGAAAACTGACTTGGCGCCATGCATGGGCTACCTAGTCGATGGCGGCTCTAGCATGCCACCTGCGTGCTGCAGTGGGGTGCAAGACTCAATCAAGAAGCAGAAACAACAGCAGATCGTCAGGCTGCCTGTAACTGCATACAGGCTCTTACTGGTTCTATTTCCGGCATCAATTTTGGTCTCGCTGGCGGTCTCGCTGAGGCGTGTGGTGTCAACCTCAATACCAGTATCAATGCAAACACTAATTGTGAACAGTATGTTTACACACACTCACACACACACATATATATATAGATTTTTCTTCACATTCAGCCATATCAAAATTTGTATTCATAATTAATGTATATGGTGCATGCTGATTTTTTTGCAGGATACAGTGAAGTGAAAGATGCTGGAATTTAGAAGCATAATAAAGAAGTTACATTAAAATAAGACTGTTTTCTTATTAAGAAGACGTGTGTGCACGTCTCTTTGATCTATAAGATTTCAAATAATGTTGTTATAATAAAAGGAAAATTTCTAAAATAACCATTTCTAGAGAGAGAAAGCCCAAAATAGTCTGTAAGATTTCAAATAATGTTGTTATAATTAATGTATAATAACTGTGTATAGTCTCTTTGATCTGTATGATTTCAAATAATGTTGTTATAATTAATATATAATAATCTTGATGGATGGTGCTGGTGGACGATGGTAGTGGGTGGTGATCGATGGTAGTGGTCGAGGGTGGGTGGGTGGTGGGGGTGGATGGTGGTGGTGGCGAACGGTGGGTGGTGGTGGTGGATGGTGGCGGTAGTGGTGGTGGTAGAAGGCGAATGGTGGGTGGTGGTGGTGGTGGTGGTAGAATCTCATCTCTCAAGACGAGATTTAAAAATCTCTTTTTCCAATAATTTCAAAATATGGACGGAAAATGTATGAAACATAAAAAAACAGTCTCTCAAGACGATATTTTGAGATAAAAAGTTTAGGAAAAATTTGAACTTTTGCTCCAACATTTTAAAATTATTTGGATTTTACCTTCAACATTTTTCCAAATCTGGTCTGCTCCTTAACTTTCTTTAAAGATTTGGCCTGCTTTGTCATCTTTATTATCTTTTCCCAATACGTCTGGAGAGTCAAAATTCTAAAAAATTATGAGGAAAAAAAAGGCTATTTAGGGCTTTCTCTCTCTAAAAATAGCTATTTTGAGAATTTTCCCTATAATAAAACTTATATGCTGAATGCAGCTTGTTTGTTATAACCATTACTTTTGCGTGCTTTAGATCGATATATAACAAACAAACTTATTCAGTAATTAATAATGCCACATATATATGGGTTAAGTTATTCTACAAAGACCAACAAAAATGAGAAGTGTGAGAAGTCATATTTAATTGACATGTGTCAGGTGGACCAAAGGAAAATGGTTATAAAAGTAATAGTACATATTTTATAATCCACATGCAAGTCACATGTCAATTCCCTCATCATTTTAAAACGTCTATAACCTTTTCATATGATATTTTTTTAAAAAAGAAATTCACCATAATAATAAGCGTTTTTTTATCTTAATACGAGTATAGGTTTGTTATATAAAAATTAAAACAAAAATTACGTCATTGTGTCTCTTTGCTTACCATTATTGAGTTTTTTTTTTGTTTGTCATTGTGTCTTTCAACTCATCATTGTGTCTATTTTTTAATACTAATAACACAATTGTGTAATAATAGTATGAAGATATAATGATAAAATAACAACAAATTATCTAATACGTAAAACACAATAATGAATCCATATGACATGATGACTTGAAACGTAAGTCACAATGGTGAATACATATAACACAATGACCTGAAACATAAAACACAATGGAAACTACACATTACACAATGACTTGAACGTAAATGCACAATAAACGTAATACTATTTTCTCCACAATGACTAAAATACAATAATAAGTAGAAAGACAAATGATGAACACAAAGACATAATGGCAAACAAAAAGATACAATGACGTGATTTTTGTTTTAATTGTTTAATATCAGTATCGATTGATAACACAATAACCAAAATCTATAACACAATTCGTAGAAAAACCTAATTAAACATCACAATAAACAACCAATAACACAATATAAAAAAACCCATTAATTTTTATTTTTATATAACAATATGATACCCATATTAAAGATAAAAAACCGCTTGTTATTATGGTGAAATTTTTTTATAAAAAGAATGTTGCGCAAAAAGTTATGGACATTTTAAAATGATGGGGGGGTTAACATGTGACTTGCATGTGAAAAAGAAAGTCAACAAAAATGTGTTATTACCTTTACGTCATTCCCATCAATTTATTTTCTTAAATTAATTTTTACCATTCAAATTTAAGATCAGTATATTAGATTCTTCTCACCCTTCTCATTTATGTTATCATTTGCATTTTAACTTTATCCCATATATTCTATATAAAAAATAAATTTTATAGGCTTTGGAAGGTGTGGGATGAGAAAAACCATTCCTCTTTCACTAGCATGCAACATTAAAGAAACAAGACCTCATTAAAATGGATACTCTCATATTATTTTGAACAGCAAATGTTACATATAACTTGTTTATAGTCTCTAACGTAACTCTACTCATAAATTACATCATCTTTCCTCCTTGGCTAGCCATGAGGAATGTGAACTTGAGAATGCCCTAAACTAACTAGTAGCACGAATCGGAATCTTTAACCAATGTTTTTTAGGTCTTTAACATCCTTAGAAGTGGAGCAAATTAATATATTTTACTTTTCAGCACAGTATTAGTAGGATTAGGTTTGTAAAGAAACCGAAATTCAGTGAATTGTTCAACATAAGGTTCCTTTATTTAATACACAAGCCAAACTTCAGTGAATCGGCTAATGCACCATTGCGGTGGTTCGAATTTTGTTACTGTAATCTTGCGTAAGTGTGGGGACCTTGTTGCCGTACTTACAAACATAGGGGTTTTTTGAGTTAGTTTTTCTCCTATTCTTGTCTAACAAGGAATAGACAAGACGGAATTGTATAGTTATAAATAGAGGTTATTTGTAATCAAGTAATCACAACAATCAATAATACGATCAAGGTTTAGACTTGAAATCTAATTATCTTTTAAATTTTACATGGAAAACCATGTAAAAGCTATATACAAAGAAGATACAGTTAGATTCAACTTTGAACCAACTTCTAGTTGTTTCAGTTTTATGAAGAAGTTGCCAAGAGGTTTAAGATACAAATAGGCACCTTTCAGCTGAAATACAAGAATGATGAAGAGGATCATGAAAGAATTTTTATATGGTGTTTTTGTGTGTCGATCAAGTTGACACATGCCCAACCAATCATCATCTTTATCTCTCATTTACTAATCACAATCTTTTAAAAACACATTTTTTTTCTCACCTCTCTCCTCTCTATTAATCACACTCATAAAGTAGTATTTGAGTGTTTTTTAGATGTACTAGCCCCACATTCTCTCCGTCACATTACACCCTCTCTCATCCAGATCACTCCCTCTCTCCTTAAAAACACCTCAAAACTCCTACTGTGAATGCTCATAGGGATGGCACAGCTGCTTTCGAGAAATGAAGGAGATAGATTAGAAAAAGTGATGTGATATTGATACGAAAAAGAGTAAAAGCAAAAGATGTTGGAAAAGTTAGGGACGGAAACTTTCATACTAAAAGAAACAATTTATATTACCTATAATTCTCTAAGGCACATCCCAAACCATTTACAAATTGTGCAAATACAAACCTTATAAATGAATAGCCTAGGTCGAGTGTTCGAATCATGCGAGATGCATGCAAGTTAAGAGGACTCGCGCTAGAGTCTCTAAACTTATAGTTTCTTTGTAATACGTACTGAATGTGGTATAAAGAAAAAACCTAAAACCACATTTCATTGGAATGCCAATAGTAAAGAAAGAAAATTTTGATAAAACAATACCGACCCTTTTATATTTAGAGTCTGATTATTCATCAATATATATAAAGTTGTGAGTCTATATATAAAATTGAGAAAAACAATAAAATAAGTGTCTTTGGGTAAGATAGAGATAGAGATGAATAATTGGACGTGTGAGGTTTTATAGAAAGTAAATAAAGGTTGAAGAAAAGAAATGTTTTGTAGTTAAGTTATATAGAAGAAGATTGATACTTAAATTAAAATGCTATAAGAGTGTTCTCTATGGAGGGCAGCGTTACGCTTTACTTCATCGTCACGTAAGAAACGGAGCTTCGAAGCCCCTCTCCATAACACCTCACTGTGATTTAGCGCCCTTTTGTTGCCCCTTATTATTATATATATATATATATATATATATATATATATGCATGTGTGTATGAGAGAGAGAGAGAGAGAGGATGCAGCCCCACCTCACCCTCTGTTGCCCCTTCTTCACAACATCACTCCCCCCCCACAATTCATCCCCCGCCGGTGTTCCTTCCCCAAACGGCCCCAAATCACCTCCCACAAAGCCCACAGTGGATCGCCTAAGTGGCTTATAGAAGTAGATTATGAGTTGTTAAAACCAATGTTGTTGAGACCGGATCGGAATGGACCGACCGGGATTTGGTCCAACAACCGGTCCGGTTCTATGTAGTTCGTTCGATTACTAGAAAACCGGCTGGTTCGAACCGGTTCACCGGACCGGTTGAACCGGTTTACTATGAAAAAAAATATTTTTTTTGAAAAGTCCTTTTTTTTAGTCTTAACCGTCATTTTTGGAACAAAAGTTGTTCGGTTGGTCCAACCGGTTGCCTATCCGGTTCACTGTCCGACCGATTATAAAAACATTGGTTAAAAAATCTACCTATACTATTAAAGTAACACAATATTTCCACATGTCATTCAATTAGACCCTCCAAATAAGCTGTCAAAGTGTACAAGTTTTCATTTTTACAAATTTCTCTTCATGAATGATAAAATAAAAATAGGAGCATTCATAGAATAGTAACCAATTTTCAAAAATGTTCTAATTAGGTCACTCAACTTTAAAAAAGTGTTTCAATTAAGTCACTCAACTTTCATTTTTGATTAAATTAAAGGTTTTAACATGTTTTTAGCCTTTTTCTCTTTTGTTTAATATAGGAAATCTTTTTTATCTTTTTTTTTGAAGTTGACGCGGAGTGGCGGCGTGAATTTTATTTTGTATTTTTAAATTTTAATATAATTAGCGTTTTTTTATTTTTTTTTTAAATTTAACTACATATATTGCAAATTCCGACCCCCACATCTTATCCTTCATTTCTTTCTTGACGCACAAAAAAACCGGTGAGACTTGATTTGAAGATTTAGTGACCAGATTTTGGGAAAGTATACATCAGTGACCTAATTGGAACACCTTTGAAAGTTGGCTACTATTCTATGAGATTTCCCAATAAAAATATGTTGTTGGTCGAATTGAACCCACTACCTTACTTTTAAAATGTTTGTAGCTTGCCAACTCAACTAGGATGAATTAATGTTAGCTTTTCCTTTTTGTAATTGTTATAGATTCACAACCTTCCATGAAATGAATCTGACCTGATCCATGACGATGTTTTCACGGATTTCGAGATGAACGAACCACGCCTTTATCTTCTTCTTCGATTGCTTGAGACCTGCAATGGTTTTTTGGGGGTGTGGAGGTGACTGCTAAGAAATCTCAAAGATCTCTTGTTTACAGACACAAAAAAGTGGTGGTGGCTCTTATTGAGCATGACCCCTTAATAAGGAGGTAGAGACCTCCTTATATAGAGAGCCTCATGGCCACCATCATGGTACCCTAATGGGCCTAGCCCAGTTAGGGTTACCTCCACAAAACCCCCTCAGGCCAATAACATTGTATTAGTCCATGTAATAAAATAAGCCAAACATAATAGATTTAGGGTCGTAAAACCGGGTTTAGTACCATACCCCTACAAGCCCCCCAAGTCCAGCGTTGCTCCTGGGCGCACAAGCGTCTAGGTGGAGCGCTGGACTTTATGAGGTGTGTTAGGTCATGAGGCGGTTTTTTCCCTTTTCTTCGGCCTTGTCTTTATTGTCTTTGAGTTTTGGGAGGTTTTCTTCATGATGGTGACATGCTGTGGTCTTTATGATAATGATGGTGCCCTGGCATGAATAAGATATAGCACGCATCATAACAATAGTGGCGCGAGGCCTGATAAAATAATAATAATAAAGCCTGCGGGCGTGGCGGCTTACGAGCTATAATAATAATAAAGCCTGCGCGTGGCGACTTACGAGCTATAAGAATAATAAAAGCTTGCGCGAGTGGCGGCTTACGAGCTATAATAATAATAAAGCCTGCGCGTAGTTGCGGCTTACGAGCTATAATAATAATAAAGCCTGCGCGCGAGGCGACTTACGAGCTATAAGAATAATGAAGTTTGCGCGCGAGACGACTTATGAGCTGTAATAATAATGATAATGACTGGTCAACAAGGGCCTTTTCTACGCAGGATGACTATCCCAGCTTGTCTTCAAAATAATAATGGAGGCACAAACGGCCATAGTAATAATGTTATGGGTGCTGTGCGACTCGTAGCCGAATATTGGCGCGTGGCCGTTCGGGATATTGTTAGGCTCCCGCCCTAAGATTCGGATGTCTTCCATCGTGATAATGCAGTGGTGGTATACCACGATAGTCCCCTAGTTCATTGCTGCTAAATGAGGTTGTCCTTATCCTGATTTGGGATTAGACTATTCTCATTTGCTGTGTCGTTTGCGCATAGGCTTTGGCTTTGTGTTATGCGCCACGCGCAGATGTTGCATGCGCGTGCGCGTAGACTTTATGTCCCGCGCCACGCGCAGATGTTTCATTCGCTTGCGCATAGGCTTTGGTTTTATCATGCGCCACGCGCAGATGTCGCATGCGCATGCGCGTAGACTTTGTGTCATGCGCCAAGCGCAGATGTTGCGTGCACTGATGTGATGTGTGAGCATGTGATGCGTAAGCACATTTAATATGCGTGAGCATATGTGATGCATGAGCATATGTGGTGCATGAGCATGTGATAGGCGACTGCGCTCAAGCATCATGGTGGTGCGCAAGTTGAACGGAGCGGAGCCGCGATAGGTCTTGTATTCGGCGCGAAGCCGTATGGGTTTATGAGGATTCCCAACCTTTAAGTTTGGCGCTTGGCCTGATGGGTTTATGAGGATTCCCAACCTTTAAGTTTGGCGCGTGGCCTGATGGGTTTATGAGGATTCCCAACCTTTAAGTATGGCGCGTAGCCATATGGGATATTATGAGGATTCCCAACCTTTAAGTATGGCGTGTAGCCATATGGGATATTATGAGGATTCTCAACCTTTAAGTATGGCGCGTAGCCATATGGGATATTATGAGGATTCCCAACCTTTAAGTATGGCGCGTAGCCATATGGGAGATTATGAGGATTCCCAACCTTTAAGTATGGCGTGTAGCCATATGGGATATTATGAGGATTCCCAACCTTTAAGTATGGCGTGTAGCCATATGGGATATTATGAGAATTCCCAACCTTTAAGTATGGCGTGTAGCCATATGGGATATTATGAGGATTCTCAACCTTTAAGTTTCGCGCGTGGCTTGATGCGCGCATGCACGGCGATGGAGTGGTGACTCGCGAGCGCGCGTGCGTGGCGGAGGTCTCTTGCGCAAAACCCACATGGTGGTTTCCGCTGCGGCACATGCATGGCTGCGGAGTGAGAATCCGCGGGCGCGCGTACATGGCGGCGGAAGTCTGGTAATTTTTGGATCTGCAATTTAAGAGTTAGATCTGCAATTTTAAACCTAAAATCCAGGTCTGTAATCTAGATCTAGATCTGTAAATCAGATCTGGATAGATCTGAGACTCGGAGCGGATTTAAAACCATCACAGATCCGGAGACTTGATCATTCGAATCAGGCAGTTTTTTGCACAGATCTGGAAGCCTCCTTTAGATCTATGGATCTTTTTGAGCTTTAATAGAACAAGCCTTGAAGCATTTTTCTGTAAACTTCCAGATCTGGGTTTTTCCTGGGAGAGATCTGACAGCCGAGAGGAAGATCGAAGGGTAGTTCGTTGCCGTCCCACGGATGGCGCCAATGTCGAAGCATGAAATGAATCTGACCTGATCCATGACGATGTTTCCACGGATTTCGAGATGAACGAACCACGCCTTTATCTTCTTCTTCGATTGCTTGAGACCTGCAATGGTTTTTTGGGGGTGTGGAGGTGACTGCTAAGAAATCTCAAAGATCTCTTGTTTACAGACACAAAAAAGTGGTGGTGGCTCTTATTGAGCATGACCCCTTAATAAGGAGGTGGAGACCTCCTTATATAGAGAGCCTCATGGCCACCATCATGGTACCCTAATGGGCCTAGCCCAGTTAGGGTTACCTTCACAAAACCCCCTCAGGCCAATAACATTGTATTAGTCCATGTAATAAAATAAGCCAAACATAATAGATTTAGGGTCGTAAAACCGGGTTTAGTACCATACCCCTACACCCGTGTATCACAAGGGCTCTATTCTAATAATAAAATAAACAAATAGTAGTCAAAAGTTGACCATGGCCGCTAGGACGAGCAAAATGTCAAATTTAATTATTGTTAATAGTTATGTAACTTGAATTTAACATAGTTTGGGATGTCACGTGACATACTTCATATGAAAGACTTGTGGGAATTTTTGTTGGCACTAGGACCACTACATTTCACACGAATGATTTCTATAGTTAATTACTCTAATAACAGAGGTTGTTAAAACGTGGTTAGGTAAAATTCTTTCAATATATTTAAGATGAAATTGGTTATAAAAAGATGAGTTGACACCTATAGCCTAAATCGCTTTTTAGGCTTCTGACGAGATTTCTTTAAGGACAATTGCATATTTCTTCTTTTAAACCATTCTTAATTGCATATAATTTATCCAGCCTAAAATTTTAATTGCATATTTCCCGATTCTCATTAAAGTTTTACAGTTTGACAAAATTGCCCTTTCTAAAAATGAGCGATCTACAATTCCAGAATACCAAGTATTCCACTGAAAGAATTACCTTCATCTTTTTTGAAACTCCACGAAATATTAGCAAGTTGTTAGTTTGCCGAACGAGTCTCTTTGCTTTATTTTAGTTCGCAGTTAGGTAGTTTCCTTCTTTTATGTATTTATTATTATTATTATATATATAGCCTAGTGGCTGCTTTTGAGTGATAAACAAACTGAATACCATCGATAACCACCAATATATATGTCAATCAGTTTGTTGAGTCCTCTACCAGAATATTATTCAGTTCTTGCAAACTAACTGTTTATTTATTTATTTGGGTAATTGTTAATCGTTTTGAAATTAAGGGTGAATTAACACATTAAATGGTTTAACGAGCTTTGGTTGGGGTGTATCTCGGTAAGTGTTACTTTTGGACTCATTTTCTATATTATCACCTTTAGGTTTTGTTTATAATGATGCTTAATTAATTTGTTATGTTAAATCAGATAGATGGTTGTATTAAGAAAGATTTTCGTCTTATTTATTTATGGTCATTTGAAAGCTACTTTTGATTAGCGACTACATTACACACATGATTGTTTATGGTTTTAGAATACCAAATGCAGTGTGATAGCATTTGTTTTTAGCAGTTTCTTGCAGGAACTATTCTCTTTTCCACCTTTGATATTTTGAAAAGTCGTTGGTTCGTTATTACTATTTTGGTTTATATGTGTATCGATAGATAGACCGTTTAAAGCAAAATTCAGTTTACTCTTTTAAGACGTTGAATAATTAGTTTTGTTACTTGGACGATCATATATTAACTTTGTTTTCTATTTTGATGTGATCCTGCACCCAATTATAAACAAAAAACTTACAACTTTTAATGTAACAACTATCGTCTGTTAGTAAAAACTTACAAGTTGAATAATATGTTTTTGTAAAAAACATTTATAATTAATCTGATGATGAGCAGGTTGTAAGGAACAGAAGCCTACATTTTCAGATATTAAGGAGCGTATACTTCAAGTTAACGGAGCAAAATCTGGCCTCCCATCCCTTGGTAAGATTTTTTTTTTTTGTTTTAGCATAAACTCTCGTAATTCAACCCTACAACGGGTAAAAATGGTTAACTTCTATACGGGTATTGAGCACCGGTTTTGGATTACAAACCTTCACGAATTAAAAGAATGCAAGTATTTCCCTTGAGTCTTTTTTTTACTTTAAAAGTCAACTGCGACTTCTTTTTTTTTTTTGCATAATATCACCATTAATAGTTTAACTTTATATTTGTATACTACTGTTGCTACTTATTTATTTTTTAAACATATTTATATAAGTATTTTTTCTATCAATTATTTACTTTATTTTTGATTCACTGAATGGGCCATCTAACCTTCATTATTTGAGTATTTCATTATTTTTAATGTGTTCTTTTTACATGTAGATACAATGGTCATTTGTTGGAGCTTTGTTAGGATTTATGTTGGCTGACATCTTTTATTGATTCTATGTAGCTTTTGTTGCTTATCAGGTCAGTATTATGGTCGTTTACAAATTAGTTGTTTATTTAAGGCTCTAAACAAACTGAACCGAGCCGAATGAGACCTTGTTTCTGTTCATTCGTCAGGCTTTTGTCGGACAAATGGACGTTTTGCGAACACTTTAAGGAACAAAATTTCGTGTTCGTGTTCGTTTTCATGTTCGTTCGTTAAGGAATTGAACTTGTTCATATTCGGTCATGTTCGTTCGTTAATTTTGTAAGTGAACACAAACAAACATATATTAATCTGAGAATTATAATCATTAAATCAACACATGAACAAACGTAAACGCATGAACCTAAATGAACACATTACTAAACGCTCACGGGCAATTGAACGAACGCTGCATCTCGTTAAGCTTACAAAAATAAAATCTTTGTTTGTGTTTAATCTTATATCAAATTGACGAACATAAACAAACATCCTGGGTTTGCTGGACGTTCGGTTCAATCTTTTTTTTTCTTTAAAAAAATTCCAGTTGCTAAAATTTGTGAACATAATTATTTGTCACTTTCAGGATACGGTATACACGCTTTTTTGTTAAACGGGTCATTTTGGTTTAATTTTTCAGTCAAGTTCTTGAATTAAATCAGTCGGTTTTCTGAAAATTTTGAGAATATCAGAGTTGTCCTTGGTTATAATTTTTATGTTGTGACCGGTACTCTGATTCCAGAAATTAAATTTTGGATTCTAAGAATCCAGCTTGGCGGTCAAAGGTCAATTCTTGAGTATGATGTTGAGAGGAAACATATTCAGCTTTTAATGACCAACACGAGTGAGGTTTTTAGTTGTTTACGCTTAACACAACATGATCAGGTTACTTTCTGATTTCTTTCTTCATCAGTGGTAACTCACTTCAATGAAAGTAATTTTTTGGTATGGCCTGGAATGTGTTGCTCTAATGCTTCAAGGCATGATTCAGGTGCTGTGTTGGGTGATCATGAATTTGATTAATGATTATTGGTTTGTAAATGATGCAGGCACGCGGGTTTAAAGAATTTTATAAACTCATATGCATCTATAGTAAGTTGCTTGTTAGCATGCCTTGTCCCATTTTTTTTGGGGTATTTTAATAAGGATATAGTCATGTATTGTAATTTGTTATTGCTTAAGGTAATTAATATGGAGCAGAATGGTGCAACCTTTTCGTCTGCAAAACTTGCACCGAGAAAACTGCAGCCAACAAAACTTGCACCGAGAAAACTGCAAAACTTTCATATGAAAAATACGTATGTATAAACTCATTCGACACTTGTATATTTTAATGTTTGTTTCTTATTTGCTCTATACGTATTTGTATTGCAGTTACATGGATTTTATTTTGGATTTGTTGAGTTTTAGGTCCCAGAAGCAGTTCAAAAGGCAATTGAGGTATGTGCCTTGTTTGTCTTTTAGTTTAGAGATTCTAGGGAGAGTACATGTAAAAAAAAAAGCAATCGAGATAATACACAGGTGGTTAAAAAAATGCAACAAAAAAGTTAAATTTAATAGTATACATAATAACATGTCTTATTGATTCATAAGATAAAATTAATGATAAATAAAATTTTATAATTTATAAATATCTATAAACCTCATTTAATATAATATGTTTTAATTATAGTATTTTAATAAGCCCATAAATTTATAATTAGAGGGAATTATATATATATATACACACACACACACAATTCTTTTACTTTCTTTTAAAAGCCGGTATAACCATGATCCGCTTAACCGTAACTAACATTCCCAAATGATAGTGGTTTAGAACAGTGACCCTAGAGTCAAGTTGTATATATACGATTGTCAATGGTTATCTTATTTTAGTTTATTAACCAGTAGTTGTATCTTTTCAAATGGATAAAGGTAAATACTTATCAAATAATTAAAAGTTATAAAAAAACAATTTACATAATATTATCATAAACAAGTTTTTAAAAAATTATATTGCAACATAATAATAAATCGGTTGAAATTGGATCCGAACTTTAGACCTTGCAGCCTATAGTCCAAATCTTTACTTTCCCTCTAACACCAATAAAATATAATTTTATCATATTCCACACAAATTAGATATGTCTTTCAACCCACCAATCTAACAATTATTTGATTTTTGCTTGTTTTTCTCTTGCAAGGTCACACTTGGTCATCTAACATATTTTCCAATTGACAAAATCCTTACAAAAGTCTTGGGGAGCATTATCTTGATTACTGAGGGTCTGTTTGATATGAGGTATTGGAATGAACGAGAGAATGAAATGGACAAAGGAATGGAATGACTCATTACCATTTCATTATCTTGTTTGGTAACCACGTAAAATGAAATGAATAAGCACTTTATTATTTTTATTAAATAGTAAACTATACATACATTATATTTTTGTCCGTTAATAGGACGGTAATAACATAATACGATATAATAATAAAAATATAATAACAATAATTAATAATTACAATTTAATAATAGTTATACTATAATAATAATAATAATTGTTGTTGTCGACCATTTTTCATCCATTCCTTGAAGGAATGAAAGAAAAAATACCTCTTACTAAGAAATGAAAAATGTTACATATGTAAAGAATTTCATTCCTTAGGAATAATTTATTCTATTGATGAATGACAATCAAACACGTTTTACTTCATTCATTTGGAATGATCCTTTTCATTTCGGCTATCATTACATCATACCAAACAATAACACTGCTTAAATCTATAAGATGAAAACAATGTCATACAATGAACAATATTACATAGTTTTTAGGGTTTTAGTGCCATTTGCATCAAGATCCCATGGGCCCTTTATATATTGTAAGTTGTAACTCTATTACATAAGTAGAAATTAGAAAGATAGGCTCCATGTGGGTCTAAACAATCTAGTATTAAATTCGGATGAGAATCACTACTGTGGACAGTCAAAATAATCTAATTCAATAACTATTAACAAGTTATCATGGTGGTTTTTCTTCAACTTATTTTGTTCCAAGCTATACATCATAACGAAGTATATTTACTTTAAGGGGCATGCTATGATATTAAGAACATTATTATTATTTAATTCGTGTTAGTGAATTGTTAATTTAAACGAAGCATATTTAGTTTAAGGGGCATGCTATGATGTTAAGAACATTATTATTATTTAATTCGTGTTAGTGAGCTGTTAATTTAATAGTAAAAATTATTTTTACTGTCTTATTAATATATATTTATTTTTATATATCAAAAGCTAAAATTAAAATGAAAGGAATTTATAATTTCTTCACATTTTAGGTTTATAAATAGCCTCATTTACTGAACTTAAACATTGGAAATCAAAAACACAAGGTTACAAAAGAAATAATAAAAATAAAAATGTATAATGATTGCTATATTCATGGAGCAATATCTTTCTTTTTTCTTACGTTATTGCGACGATCCATGCCGTTGTAGTCGATATAAAAACTAAAGGTGCCAAGGGTGATGGCATAACCGATGACAGCGCGGTAATAATGACATACATCTTTTATTGTTACGTGTTTATGTTCTTGCATCACGGTAATGCATATACTGATGCTGATTTTATTTAACTGTTTGTTTACAATTGTCGCGTGAGTTGAATTTAGGCGATAATGTGCGCGTGGAAAGAAGCATGTGAAGGTCCACCACCAGGTTCTTTGTTGATACCCTAGGGACTTATATGTCACTTGCTGTTTAGTTGGCTGGTCCATGCAAGGGTCCGGTTGAGATCAATGAGAAATGAGCTACCATAAAGGCGTTGTCGGAGCTTGCGAAATTCACAACAGAAAGCTGGATCTACATCAAGGGTGTTGATAAATTGACTATGACATGTGGTACTTTTGATGCCAAGGCCAAAAAACATGGAAGGGTACAAAATGCCCAGAGTCTACAAAATGCCAAATACCAGTAGTGTGTTTCTTTGATGGAAATTAAAAAAAAAAACCCATCTTACAACGATGAGTTTGACAAATTAGCCTTAGTCATTTTTTTTTAACAAAAATACACCAACTTTTTCATTTTTACATTAAGATATTTTTTTCATTAAATCAATAGTTTAAATGTGTCATAATACCCTTGGCGCAACGGATTCAATCTGTTGCGCCTGATTTCCTTGAAGATCAAGTTTGACTTGATGGAGCCCTTGGTGCCAAGCATTGATTTTCTACGTAAATTTCACAAAGGTGGTGACGAATATGGCGTAGGAGATTGATTCACTTGTCAAACACTGGTTGATTGGAAATTTATATAAAAAAAAAACAAGACGATTTCGTCAAACTCATCGGCTATGAGATGGTGTTTTTGATGATTATCCAAAATTTGTAGATTTTGAAGTTTTAACATTCTAACCTTTCTCCGTTACTTTCATAGATTCTCAGATTTAATAACATGAGAAATTCATTGTTTAAAGACATAACATCTACCAATAGCAAAAACTTCCACATAGCAATAAGTGTTCACAAAACAGCAGATCGGAAAATATTTACGTTGATGCATCAGGAAACAGTATTAATACAGATGGGATTCATATCGCAAATCTAAACGAACTAAACAGCACGGACTCGCAAATTTAGCAGGTGACGATTGTATATCTTTTCGATTTAGATATGCGAAAAGATAAGCGAAAATTGTATATCTTTTCGATTTAGGTATGCGAAAAGATATGCGACGATTGCATATCTTTTCGATTTAGATATGTAATATACTAAAATTCGAAACAATAAAATAATAAATGACGATTGTTAGAAAATTGATTAACCGATGAACCGTTAATAAACGAAAAATCATGATTTACATATAAATTATATTTAATATAAAATATTAAATAATAAATTGATATGATAATCTAATTGAATAAATATTAAGTAGATTGTTGGTCAATATATATATTTTTGAAGGGGTTTTCAAAATATAAATATATGTATTTAAATAAATTAAAACAGGAAAGGATAATAAAACAAATGAATTTGAGACCTGCACCATGTCATCTACGTTATTGTATGTTCGGAACAAATTCTTTGAGTTATCCTAATCCAAATCTAAGCGATTAAACCGAAAATTTGGTTCCTTATCACTTGTTTAAATATCATATATCGCTTCTCTCTTTTGCAAAAAAAAAAAAAAAAAAAAACAGAGAGAGTCCTAAATCACCTCTGCTCATTTTAAACAACCCATCATAAATATTCTTGAACTTATCCACTAATGAGAGATTATCTCAAATATTTAGTTTTATCTCCAACAACTAATTTCACAACAGCATTGGGAAGAAGAGTCGTGTACTTGTGTTTATCTACTTTGACCTACTCTTTTTATATCGATTATACTTACAAATTCTTCCACAGAAAACCCTATCTTCTCTCACGTATGACTCTGATCTTGATCCCTCTGTAATTAACAACCGAATCACCATTTAAATTAGCCCGTCGATCGCTATAATCCGCTGGGGTGGAGATGTTCTAAGCAACCAAGTGTGCCAAGACAGCCGTTTGACCATATATATATAATCCGTTGTTATGTTCACATTGCCATAGCCAACCATAACCTCTACCGCCACTGCATATTCCGGCCACCATATCCGGGCACCGCAGCCACCGTTACACTCTCCTCGCCTCTCTCTCTGCGTGAACCGTCTCCGCTGCTGCTACGCTTTGTCAGCCGGCGACACCACTGCCGCCAACCCTCACAACCGACAGTATACCATCACCGCCCTCCTTGCAATGTAGTTGTTTCTGTTCGCGACACGGTTTTCAAAACTTTCAGTTGAAATTCCGACGATTTCGCCACCACCATCACGCAACGTGTACCGCCACTGTCATCTTAACCTGCGGTTTCGTCCCGACTCCAAACAGGTATACAGGAAACATTATATATTTTTCTCACTTCGATTTCGCTCTATAGAACACCGATCCGAACAGTTATTAATTTGCTTCGGTTGCTTGAACAACCTAACACCGTTTGAGCCATCGCTTTCGAACGCAACTGTTTAAAGAAACCGATACAGTCATCATCGTTTAACGCAACGCGCATCACCTCTCTCGTCTCCGTTTTCGTTCTTTCGATCCGACCATTGAGGTAATTTATTTTAGCCTATTTGGTGAACAATTGTTTGATTACGTTATTTCGTTCCGACGACTAAGAAATAGAAAATATATGTTGAACTTAGTTGCCACAGACTCCCGTTTACGAAGGTTAAATGACCACCTTATGTTTTAATAATTATAAATGTATTTTTGCACGATAATCAGAGAGTTTATTAATGTATTGGTTTATTATCTAAATTAGATAATAACTTATTACATATAGTTTTACTTTTATAAATAATAATTTATTTATCTCACATAGAGTTTTGAGCAGCCACTAATTGTTTACAAGTTAACTAACCAAACCTACTTGGTATCTCTGTTACTTTTATGGAACAAAAATGTCATCATTATTTTATTAGTATTATATGAAAAGTAATTGTGGTCACAAAATGGTTTACATGGAAGTCTTAATTCAAGGAAAATATTTAATGAAATATCTATTAGTACATTATATAAAAGTTCCAACCCTAAAGCCTTGTCGTCGGAAGGTCAATAACTCAACGTGTCTCATAAGTAAATTTAGTTTCGTCAAGATTAATTGATCCATAAATAAACCATAGGTCATCATAATTGTTGGAGACAAGCCAATTTATTTACTTTTGCTTAGCAACTAAGGTACGGTTTCCTGTTTTTGCTATTTTTAGTATTAATTATAGTCCGCTACTTTGTTGTACGGATTCTGTTTTTCTTCACTCGAAGTATTAATTATATTTCGTTAGTACGGTTTCTGTTTTTGTTACTCTTAGTATTAATTATATTCTGTTACTTGGTAGTACGGTTTCTGTTTTTGTTACTCTTAGTATTAATTATATTCTGTTACTTGGTAGTACGGTTTCCTGTTTTTGCTATTTTTAGTATTAATTTATACTCCGTTACTTTGTTGTACGGATTCTGTTTCTTGTTACTTCGTAGTACGGATTCTGATTTCTATCACTCATAGTATAAATTTTATTTTGTTACTTTGTAGTATGGTTTCTGTTTTTGTTCATTTTTAGTATTGACTCTATTCCGTTACTTTGTAGTACGGATTTCGTTACGCGTCGGTTATATTTTGAGTTCAGTTATTGTATATAATATATTTTAGTTATACGACTTTAGTTCAGTACTCTGTTACCCGAGCATTTCTGACTTGTCGTTGGGGCGTCGACGACATGGCACTTATCGTGACAGTGCGTAATCAAAGTTCACGGCGTCTCTAACTAGTACTTTTGAAGTATTATGGCCACTTAGAGGCGTATAGATCGATCTTAGCTCTGACTCCTGACTCCTGACATGGCACTTATCGTGACAGTGCGTAATCAAAGTTCACGGCGTCTCTGAAAGTACTCATGTAGTACCTTGGCCACTTAGAGGCGTATAGATCGATCTTAGCTCCGACTCCTGACTCCTGACTCCTGTTGAGATGGAACAATGTGTGCACGCCACCCACACCGTCTCCTTGGTGCATGGACTAGCTAGCTGTGTACCCCTCTGTTTAGGCTCTGGGTGCTTCCGTATTACACGACCTATTTATTTTAACATCATCGTCGTGTATTTTTAGTAATTATATTTTGTTTCGCTATATTTCTGGTCCGTTTTGATATGTGTATATGTATTTGATTAAATTTGAGTATATTCAGATTACGTCCCGATCGTGTATCGGGTTATGTTTCGCATTTAATTATAGTTCAGTTAAATGTACACGTTATATGTTACACGTCACACATTATATGTTACAAGTTATATGTTTCTGGCTCTGGGTGTTTTTGTTATAGTTCTGATATATTTCCGCATGCGGTTGACCATGTTCTTGTCAAGTGTCGGATCATACCTCCGAATTTTATTAAGTATATGTTTCGGTAAAAAGGTTGGTTTCGAGTTTGAATTGAAGTTCGTATATTTATTCTCTTACGTCTGTCCTTACCTATACTATTGTTCTTTCCGTTACTGGGCAATTTTTGGCTCAGCCGTGTTTTCTTGTTTTGTTTTTCTTATTTTGTTTTCAGGTAATCCGGGATTCTGGGAATTTAGTGATGAGAGATAAAAAAATGAGGTTCAAGCTTCTAAAAGTTAATTCATTTTGTCTAATAATATGACGTAGGTTGCATTAATTTTTGTTGTGTTTTGGATTGTGGCGTTGATTTGATATCTGTAATAGTAACACGTTAGCCTGTTCCGGGTTGGGGTGTTACAGTTATGGTATCAGAGCAAAGGCTCTTTCCTGTAGAAAACTTAAACCTAAAAGTAAAACCTGTGAGGAAATGGGTAGACGTTGGGTTAGGGTTTCATGTTTCCTGTCATTATTCATTATTTTGTGAATTTCCCAATGTCAGTAAGAAACCCGTCGTTGTTAGCAATAGGCGTCTTTTCAACCTTATAAATTAGTCAAGTACAATGAGTTAAGTTATTCTGTCTTCTCCACCGCTTGCGCTCTATGACTTAAGAAGTGACTTCCGAAGACATTGTTTGAAGCCACCAAAGAGATCATGACTTTGACTAACCCTCTTTACACTCGATTTAGACCTTGCTACCTCGTATGCCTCGAGACATATTCCGCAGGACCTATAATCTAAATAAATATGAGACTTGGTGTTAGTAAACACCTTTAAGTAACCGACATCTTTCATAATTTGTTTGTCATCGCAACGTTATTTCTTTGTAATCATAGCTAGGACTTTGAGATGCATTATGGGTGGACAATTATGACACTACTGTAAAGTAAATTGACGATTACACTTGATCAACGTAATGGTGAATTTACAGTTACATATGTGTGCTATTGAATTCCTATGATGTAGATTAATGTCTTTCTGAATCCGTAAAGACACTGTAAAGTAAATTAACGATTGCACGTCGCAAATGTAACCGTGAATTTATACGTACACATGAGTGCTACTACAATCTTATTTTGCATATTAATATTTCTTTGAATACGCCAATCTAACCTTGTCATAAGTTTGCCATTATATAGTTATAGGTTTATACGACTTTATTAATATAAAACCACTTTGAATGCAAAACTCATGTTTGCGACCCCGTTCCAATATTTTTTTTTATTGTTTACGTCATAGTACCCCGTAATCCGGTTAAATCGGTTTGATTTTGTATAAATTTTGATTTCTCAAGTTCAATCTCTGTTTATCTGTCGTTTCAGGAAATCCGAAGTTTTAGTGTCTTGTATTCGCATATCTGAATTTATGAAGTTTACATTCGGTTCGGTCTTCGTTATATTTGAATTTACTTGTTTCCATTATGCAATTTCGAGGACGAAATTCTTTTAAGGGAGGTAGTATTGTAATATACTAAAATTCGAAACAATAAAATAATAAATGACGATTGTTAGAAAATTGATTAACCGATGAACCGTTAATAAACGAAAAATCATGATTTACATATAAATTATATTTAATATAAAATATTAAATAATAAATTGATATGATAATCTAATTGAATAAATATTAAGTAGATTGTTGGTGTATATATATATTTTTGAAGGGGTTTTCAAAATATAAATATATGTATTTAGATAAATTAAAACAGGAAAGGATAATAAAACAAATGAATTTGAGACCTGCACCATGTCATCTACGTTATTGTATGTTCGGAACAAATTCTTTGAGTTATCCTAATCCAAATCTAAGCGATTAAACCGAAAATTTGATTCCTTATCACTTGTTTAAATATCATATATCGCTTCTCTCTTTTGCAAAAAAAAAAAAAAAAAAAAACAGAGAGAGTCCTAAATCACCTCTGCTCATTTTACACAACCCATCATAAATATTCTTGAACTTATCCACTAATGAGAGATTATCTCAAATATTTAGTTTTATCTCCAACAACTAATTTCACAACAGCATTGGGAAGAAGAGTCGTGTACTTGTGTTTATCTACTTTGACCTACTCTTTTTATATCGATTATACTTACAAATTCTTCCACAGAAAACCCTATCTTCTCTCACGTATGACTCTGATCTTGATCCCTCTGTAATTGACAACCGAATCACCATTTAAATTAGCCCGTCGATCGCTATAATCCGCTGGGGTGGAGATGTTCTAAGCAACCAAGTGTGCCAAGACAGCCGTTTGACCATATATATATAATCCGTTGTTATGTTCACATTGCCATAGCCAACCATAACCTCTACCGCCACTGCATATTCCGGCCACCATATCCGGGCACCGCAGCCACCGTTACACTCTCCTCGCCTCTCTCTCTGCGTGAACCGTCTCCGCTGCTGCTACGCTTTGTCAGCCGGCGACACCACTGCCGCCAACCCTCACAACCGACAGTATACCATCACCGCCCTCCTTGCAATGTAGTTGTTTCTGTTCGCGACACGGTTTTCAAAACTTTCAGTTGAAATTCCGACGATTTCGCCACCACCATCACGCAACGTGTACCGCCACTGTCATCTTAACCTGCGGTTTCGTCCCGACTCCAAACAGGTATACAGGAAACATTATATATTTTTCTCACTTCGATTTCGCTCTATAGAACACCGATCCGAACAGTTATTAATTTGCTTCGGTTGCTTGAACAACCTAACACCGTTTGAGCCATCGCTTTCGAACGCAACTGTTTAAAGAAACCGATACAGTCATCATCGTTTAACGCAACGCGCATCACCTCTCTCGTCTCCGTTTTCGTTCTTTCGATCCGACCATTGAGGTAATTTATTTTAGCCTATTTGGTGAACAATTGTTTGATTACGTTATTTCGTTCCGACGACTAAGAAATAGAAAATATATGTTGAACTTAGTTGCCACAGACTCCCGTTTACGAAGGTTAAATGACCACCTTATGTTTTAATAATTATAAATGTATTTTTGCACGATAATCAGAGAGTTTATTAATGTATTGGTTTATTATCTAAATTAGATAATAACTTATTACATATAGTTTTACTTTTATAAATAATAATTTATTTATCTCACATAGAGTTTTGAGCAGCCACTAATTGTTTACAAGTTAACTAACCAAACCTACTTGGTATCTCTGTTACTTTTATGGAACAAAAATGTCATCATTATTTTATTAGTATTATATGAAAAGTAATTGTGGTCACAAAATGGTTTACATGGAAGTCTTAATTCAAGGAAAATATTTAATGAAATATCTATTAGTACATTATATAAAAGTTCCAACCCTAAAGCCTTGTCGTCGGAAGGTCAATAACTCAACGTGTCTCATAAGTAAATTTAGTTTCGTCAAGATTAATTGATCCATAAATAAACCATAGGTCATCATAATTGTTGGAGACAAGCCAATTTATTTACTTTTGCTTAGCAACTAAGGTACGGTTTCCTGTTTTTGCTATTTTTAGTATTAATTATAGTCCGCTACTTTGTTGTACGGATTCTGTTTTTCTTCACTCGAAGTATTAATTATATTTCGTTAGTACGGTTTCTGTTTTTGTTACTCTTAGTATTAATTATATTCTGTTACTTGGTAGTACGGTTTCTGTTTTTGTTACTCTTAGTATTAATTATATTCTGTTACTTGGTAGTACGGTTTCCTGTTTTTGCTATTTTTAGTATTAATTTATACTCCGTTACTTTGTTGTACGGATTCTGTTTCTTGTTACTTCGTAGTACGGATTCTGATTTCTATCACTCATAGTATAAATTTTATTTTGTTACTTTGTAGTATGGTTTCTGTTTTTGTTCATTTTTAGTATTGACTCTATTCCGTTACTTTGTAGTACGGATTTCGTTACGCGTCGGTTATATTTTGAGTTCAGTTATTGTATATAATATATTTTAGTTATACGACTTTAGTTCAGTACTCTGTTACCCGAGCATTTCTGACTTGTCGTTGGGGCGTCGACGACATGGCACTTATCGTGACAGTGCGTAATCAAAGTTCACGGCGTCTCTAACTAGTACTTTTGAAGTATTATGGCCACTTAGAGGCGTATAGATCGATCTTAGCTCTGACTCCTGACTCCTGACATGGCACTTATCGTGACAGTGCGTAATCAAAGTTCACGGCGTCTCTGAAAGTACTCATGTAGTACCTTGGCCACTTAGAGGCGTATAGATCGATCTTAGCTCCGACTCCTGACTCCTGACTCCTGACTTCTGTTGAGATGGAACAATGTGTGCACGCCACCCACACCGTCTCCTTGGTGCATGGACTAGCTAGCTGTGTACTCCTCTGTTTAGGCTCTGGGTGCTTCCGTATTACACGACCTATTTATTTTAACATCATCGTCGTGTATTTTTAGTAATTATATTTTGTTTCGCTATATTTCTGGTCCGTTTTGATATGTGTATATGTATTTGATTAAATTTGAGTATATTCAGATTACGTCCCGATCGTGTATCGGGTTATGTTTCGCATTTAATTATAGTTCAGTTAAATGTACACGTTATATGTTACACGTCACACATTATATGTTACAAGTTATATGTTTCTGGCTCTGGGTGTTTTTGTTATAGTTCTGATATATTTCCGCATGCGGTTGACCATGTTCTTGTCAAGTGTCGGATCATACCTCCGAATTTTATTAAGTATATGTTTCGGTAAAAAGGTTGGTTTCGAGTTTGAATTGAAGTTCGTATATTTATTCTCTTACGTCTGTCCTTACCTATACTATTGTTCTTTCCGTTACTGGGCAATTTTTGGCTCAGCCGTGTTTTCTTGTTTTGTTTTTCTTATTTTGTTTTCAGGTAATCCGGGATTCTGGGAATTTAGTGATGAGAGATAAAAAAATGAGGTTCAAGCTTCTAAAAGTTAATTCATTTTGTCTAATAATATGACGTAGGTTGCATTAATTTTTGTTGTGTTTTGGATTGTGGCGTTGATTTGATATCTGTAATAGTAACACGTTAGCCTGTTCCGGGTTGGGGTGTTACAAGATATGCGAAAAGATTGGCGACGATTGCATATCTTTTCGATTTAGATATGCAACGATTGCATATCTTTTCGATTTAGATAGGCGACGATTGCATATCTTTTCGATTTACATATGCGAAAAGATAGGCGACGATTGCATATCTTTTTGATTCAAATATGCAAAAAGATAGGCGACGATTGCATATCTTTTCGATTTAGATATGCGAAATGATAGGCGACGATTGCATATATTTTTGATTTAGATATGGAAAAAGATAGGCGACGATTGCATATCTTTTCGAATTAGATTTTGTGAAAAGATAGGCGTCAAAATCATGTTAGATTTGCGCATATCTCAATCGAAAAGATATACAATTTTCGCCTATCTTTTCGCATATCAAAATCGAAAAGATATTCACATATCTAAATCGAAAATATATACAGTCGTCGCCTATTTTTTCGCATATCTAAATCGAAAAGATATACAGTCGTCGCCTATCTTTTCGCACATCTAAATCGAAAAGATATACAGTCGTCGCCTATCTTTTCACACATCTAAATTGAAAAGATATAAAGTCGTCGCCTATCTTTTCGCACATCTAAATCGAAAAGATATCTTTTCGCACATCTAAATCGATAAGATGTGCAGTCGTCGCCTATCTTTTCGCACATCTAAATCGAAAAGATAAGCAGTCATCACCTATCTTTTCGCACATCTAAATCGAAAAGATATGCACTCGTCGCCTATCTTTTCGCACATCTAAATCGAAAAGATATGCATTCGTCACCTGTTAAATTTGCGAGTCCGTGCTGTTTAGTTCGTTTAGATTTGCGATATGAATCCCATCTGTATTAATACTGTTTCCCGGTGCATCAATGTAAATATTTCCCAATCTGCTGTTTTGTGAACACTTATTGCTATGTGGAAGTTTTTGCTATTGGTAGATGTTATGTCTTTAAACAATGAATTTCTCATGTTATTAAATCTGAGAATCTATAAAAGTAACGGAGAAATGTTAGAATGTTAAAACTTCAGAATGTACAAAATTTGGGTAATCATCAAAAACACCATCTCATAGCCGATGAGTTTGACGAAATCGTCTTGTTTTTCTTTTATATAAATTTCCAATCAACCAGTGTTTGACAAGTGAATCAATCTCCTACGCCAGATTCGTCACCACCTTTGTGAAATTTACGTAGAAAATCAATGCTTGGCACCAAGGGCTCCATCAAGTCAAACTTGATCTTCAAGGAAATCAGGCGCAACAGATTGAATCCGTTGCACCAAGGGTATTATGACACATTGAAACTATTGATTTAATGAAAAAAAATATCTTAATGTAAAAATGAAAAAGTTGGTGTATTTTTGTTAAAAAAAATGACTAAGGCTAATTTGTCAAACTCATCGTTGTAAGATGGTTTTTTTTTAATTTCCATCAAAGAAACACTTACTACTTGTATTTGGCCTTTTTGTAGACTCTGGGCATTTTGTACTTTTCCATGTTTCTTGGCGTTAGCCATCAAAAGTACCACACGTCATAGTCAATTTATCAACACCCCTGATGTAGGTCCAGTTTTTTGTTGTGAATTTCGCAAGTTATGACAACGCCTTTATGGTAGCTCATTTCTCATTGATGTCAACTAGACCCTTGCATGGACCAGTCAACTGAACAGCAAGTGACATATAAGTCCCTGGGGGTATCAACAAAGAACATGATGGTGGTCCTTTACATGCTTCTTTCCAAGCGCTCATTATCGCCTAAATTCAACTCGCGCGACAATTGTAATAAAAAAATAATATAAATTCGGCATAAGTATATGCATTACCGCGATGCAAGAACATAAACACGTAACGATAAAAGATGTATGTCATTATTACCGCGCTGTCATCAGTTATGCCATCACCCTTGGCACATTTAGTTTTTATATCGACTACAACGGCATGGATCGTCGCAATCAGTAATATAACGAACAAGAAAGATATTGCTCCATGAATATAGCAATCGTTATACATTTTTATTTTTATTACTTTATTTTGTAACCTTGTGTTTTTGATTTTCAATGTTTAAGTTAAACACTAAATAAGGCTATTTATAAACAAAAAATGTGAAGAAATTATAAATTCCTTTCATTTTAATTTTAGCTTTTGATAAATATAAATAAATATATATTAACTAGTGGTAGAGCCCGCGCGTTGCGGCGGGGATGCAATGTGGATTTGGCGGTACCGGTTCAGTTCATTATGGCAACACATTTGTTACAACCAAATTTATAATCGGTATAATTGACGATACAAAATATAATAAGTTTATACAAAAATATCCTAAAAATTAAACCAAACAGAAATACAGAACTGAGTGGACGTACTTCGGATCCTTCAGCTTCATGTGTTCCTTGAATGAATGAAAATGGAGGTCCAAATAAAGCCTGCAAAAGAAAATAAAACAGCCAAATATGTGTTTACTTTTTTGGTCAAACATGTACAAGTAATATGTAATTGTAGAAGACATTTAAAGAAGTTTTACGGATTTTAAGTTGGTTCCTTTTGAATCCCAAGACTGACTGCTGCCTTCGGCTCGATAAAACTGGCAACCCATACAATGAAGCATGGTCAACAATTCAAGAATGTACATGATTGACCGTGGGGCACATTCGGGGAGAAGATGCACGAGACCGTGCGATTTTAAAAATTATAATAATGTGAATCCAATTTGTATTAATAAGAGATACATGTTGATGTTTGAAGTCAAATTTACCAATATTTGAAGTTATAAACCGTCAAGCTTCTCGTAACCTTTTTTAATATAAAAACAACTAAATTATATTTTGTATACTACAAGCCTAACCAGCAGAGTTAAATCTCATATGAAATTGAATTAAAAAGTACAATGTCCGACTTTAAAAGTCAAACCTACCTAATAATAATTTAGTACCAATGCCCATCACATTCAGGTTTGACTTTCTAAAGTCCAAGTTAGTTATAAAACAAGCTGGTTTGGCTCGGCTTAGTTTAGGCTCAAGCGAAATAATATGCGAAATATATAGTTTAAAAATTAATCTTCTAATTTGTTATTAGCAACTAACAAATTACATCATCTTCCTTTAGTTCATTCGTTATTTTCGTACAGTTAATTGCCGTTGTTTGTGCTTTGGATTTTTATGTTTTGTTTTTGTATTTTGGTAATGGCCCCCGTAAGATATGCTGCTTTAGGCCACAAAAGATGTAACATCCCACCCTAGAAGGGTGACGTGTCACTATCATAGATATAATTCCATAAGTTAAACGTCATTACAGAGCCCTAGGTTTAATTTCTTACTACATAAAGTCAGTTCTAGATAAGCTGGCATAGACTACCAAAAGTGACTAACTTTGTTAATCCAAAAGTCTTAGCGCTCAGTTTTTCTCTCTTCACACCCCGCCCAGAGTAACCTATGAACCTGCTAAAAAAATGTACGGAATGAGCCGAATGCCAAGTACGGATACACTGGCACAAGTAACAATAATAACAATTTTAACTAAATCAATCGATAACATAGCATAAGATGATACGACACAAAGTAAAGTAAGCCAATAAAGTGAATCGTATCATATAGATGTACCCATGAGCCGGATTCTTAACTTATTACTTACAGACATGCACATGGAGTTGCAGACCACATGTGCCGAACGTGCAATGGAGCGTGGGCATCACACCATACACCATAATCATATACGTATATCCAAGGACCAACCCATATTCCTCCTGGTGGCCTCATGTACCTCACTAGCACTAAGGAGACGCCGTGATTTAGGCTCACCGTCATGGCCGGTGCCACGCCATCGATGCCGCAATGCCGTGGTTGTGGTCACCCCCACAAGTAGGAACATGCTTAGGGTAACAGAATATAACAATTGAAACAATAATGCAACAATATATCTAAAGCACGCTCTCGAAGCGTTAAAGCAAATACCTAATCATATCATTATCATCGAAGCATGCAATAATGAGTACAATATAGTAATAATCCTATCGCATGCTATTAAGTCAAATCACAACTCATAATCAGAACATGAATCGAACGGACGGCCAAATGAATCGAGTTTTCAAAGAACGCTAGGAGTTCCAAAGGTATATATATAATAACAATAGGGTTTATAACAAACCAATATAATAGCAATAAGGAGGGGGTTAGGATCCATACCTTGAATAAAATTCACGATTTTGTTAGACTTTTCTTTTAGGGGGTCGTGATAACCTACAAGTAATTATATTTGATGAGATTTAACCTTTTTCATTGTATATTATAATTATTATTATTATTATTGTTTTATTAATGCGTTATAAAATAGTTGCAAGGGTTTAACATTTATAAGCTCTAAATTTATTTAAGTGTATTATTAAATTTTCTTTGTAAACTTCGGTACTGTATAACATATGTTATTATATAATTGTTGTTAATTTTGTAGAACATTATTATAAGTTTGTTTCAAAAGTGTTAGTAGAGTCGATTTAGAACATAATTATTATATTTATAACTTTAGTGAATCTGAGCACATATTTGAACAGACGATTTAAATGCCAAGTTAGTAATAATAATAAAAATACATAAGATATCCCTTTTGAATTATTTAACTATTACACTATATATAATTGATACCATATGCAAAACAAAATAACAAAAATAGAGCTACAATAACCTACGACCTCTGAACCTTGTTTCTATTTTCATATGTTTACCAGCAATCGAAGTCTTAATTATTCTTAAGTAAGTAGTTAATTATTAATCTTTTTTTTACAAAGTTCCTCCCTTTTTAAATTTAAATTTTGGTCGGAGGTTTCCTAAAAAAAACTTAAAAACACTAACTTTTGCAATCATAGATTCATAGATCATAAGTTTCGCATTCTACACCAAGATTCGAAAGGCTTTGAGGACTACCTATGGAATAGTCGGTGTTGGTTTGGTGGCGCTGCAGTGATGGTCACTCCAGTAGCAATGGCACGCTGTAGCAATTGTCGTATGCAAATCCGCAATGGGACGGGAGGCGCGACAATGTTGGGTGGTCTGTGGACAACGGTAAAGGTGGAGACGAACAGAAGATGTGTTTGGCTTTACATTCGTTGCGATGATACTGCCTACGAAGTTGAAAATATATTCGTCGAAAAATGTTTCGGTAGTGGCAAGGGAACGATTAATATTTTTGGTGTCCTTCGAGTGGTGGCCCGTAGTGGAGGTGACGAGTATTAGAGTTTGTTTTGGGTTTAAGTGCAAGTAAGGGGGGTGGTTGGAGGTGGTAACATGGTTGTCATGTTGAACACAAACTTGAAGAAGAATAGGTGTTTAAGGGAATGTTGTGAGGCAAGATGAAGCAAGTCTTGACTTTTATAATGGTGGTTCAAGAGTTAGGTTCAAAATATATTTGACAAATTAAGGTGTAATTATTTAGATATGGTCCAACACATATCATTCATCTGAAGCTATGAAAACAATTGAAGAAGGTGCAACAGTTCTTGTCTGCAAAATTTGATGCGGGAAGGAGGTAAGGTAGATTGAAAAAGTCAAGGGTGGTGAATGCATTTGTCCAATCAAAGGGTTTCTCTTCTATATTGGTCAGACAAAACAGTAAAATTAGTCCTTTATGTTTGTACGTTTTTTCAATGGTCGTCCTTTCACAAACTTAATGACAAAAAACATCCTTTATGCTTTAAAACTCTATCACGTTATGTCCTTTGATCCTAATCCAGTTAACTTTTCTCGTTAAATCCGGTCATGTGCAAGGCACATGAGGGTAATTTACTCCTTTTACTTAAAATACAAAGTTAAATGATATTAAAAGATAAATTCACTCTCTTTAAAAAAAACAATATGATGTTTTATTATTAATTATGTGAAATAAAGGTACAAAAATGTATTGGATTACATCGAAACAGAAGGCAAGCGGGCAACAAGCTGCGCCGCTACCCCTTTTTGAATCGCAAAACCCAATCTTTTATAAACTATATTTGCTGATCTTGGAGTCATAACATTACTATGCATGACCCGCTGAACACGAGTAAGTAGCTCCACAGCTTCAGGCGCGAGGAAACCAAAAGTGTCAAAAGGCCACCACCACCGCTAACACTATCAATCAGATCCACCACCACAAGTCACCGTCATAAAAAAAACCCGCCCCAAAACTCCCTCACTTGCCAGTCTTTTTCCTCAACACAACCACAATCACCTTAGTTTTAGTTGGACTCAATTCCGACCCGTTAGCTGTGGGATTGACCTCGTTTTGTAAAAAGGAGAACTCAATCGGCCAAATTTGGAACTCTACCCAATTTGGAACTCTTTCTCCAACCCCATGTTTATCTTTTTCTTGAATGGATTGTTTCTCAACATCCAAAAACCATCACCCACCATCTGCCACCGCCTCCACCCACAACCACCACCACCACTCACCACCGGCCGCCTCCATCTGCAGCTCCCACAAATTAAAAAACCTAAACCCACAATACACATCATAATTACAAAATAAAAAACCCTAACTTTAGCCCTAATCCATCTCCACCCATCTCTGTCTTGCCGCTACATATATGGTCGGTCACCATCTAGCTATGACACCTCATCGCCAATAACCATTACCACCATCATCGGTGACCACCACCAACCCTTTCTTGTCTCTTTGTAAACCCAAACTTATCTTCATCTTCTCCACAACTGGCCATCCCATCTTCAAATCATTAGAGTTCTAGGTCGATTGGAGTATAGAGAAAGGAAGATGAGAAAGAGGAACTTCAAATCCCTGATGACTTGGCCCAGATATGCAATTTGGGGTTTTCTCTTGAGAGAAATACCAACAATTTGGGGTTTCTTTAGGCTGAGGGGTGTGGGGGGCTCTAACGGGGGCGCGAGTGGGGGCTCCAGCCAATAATATTGTGACGTGTGGCAGAGAGAGAAACTGGATAAGATGGGTGTTGGAGCCCCCGCTGGAGCCCCTGGCCCTGGTGTGGAGGGGCGCGAGCAGGGGCTCCAGCGGGTTTTTTTTTTATTTTTTTATAAATATATTCAAAAAACGTATTATTAAAAAAACTCATAAATTATTAAAAAAACACACATTAAAAAAAAACACATTAATATCTAAAAATAAAATAAAAATTAAAGTACTAAAAAAACATTATTCTTATTCTTCGGCTTGGTCTTCTTCGATCAACCTCTTTCGGATACGTTCCTTTTGCTTTTCCATCAGCATTTGATCGACCGGATTTAGGTTACTGAAGTCTCTTGTAAGGAAGTCCAAATCTCTCATTCGGCTTTTTTCCTTTTTGTCATTAGAGACCACCTCCATGGTTTTGTTGAATTTATTGAGGGATTCAACTAGATCGACGATGTTTACGGCTCCCCCCTCAGCCGGTTTTTTCCCCTTGGCGTCCCGTCCCAATGGCCGCCTCCTCGGCGGTGAAGACGTTTCCTCCCCCGCAATGTTTAGGTCGAATCCAACGCGGCAATCCGACGCGGCAGAAGTGCTATACGCTCCAGACGAACTAGTTTTAGTCCGTTTCGGCCCTACTTCCGCATCATGGTCGGGCGCCACCAGCTCAACCCACTTGGCACACCTTTTCAACCTCTCCCACAACTTTACATCGTCCCACGTCTTCACAGTCCCATACCTCCGCAGACACTCCTGCTTCCACTCTTCGACAGTGAAATTGTAAACCGCCAAATCATCACTGCCACTTGGTCTCATACGACCGGCGTTCCTGTTGAAAATATTAGTAAACAAGCCGACAAATTTTCTGATTTCGGACCACCGACCCGAAATCATATCGGCGTTCCGCTCTGTACTCCCAACGAGCGAATAGAACGTCTCCCTAACCTTTGTCCAAAAGACCTTGCTCTTTTGGTAGTCGGCTGCAAAATGAATAATTAAATTAGATTTCCAGTTAACTTTTTTATTTAACTTTTTTATTAAAAATCATTTTTAAAAACGTTAAAACAATTACCGCAACGCCGATCCTCAGAAATGACTATCCAAGCCCGACACAAGGCTTCCTTCTCATCCGATGACCACAGAGTGGTTTTCCGTTTCGTCCTCGGAGTCGAAGCCGGTCCCGACCCGTCCGTTGCAACTTGTTTTTTCCGGTGGGCGCGTCTTCTTTGTCCCGTAGCCTCACCGTGTGATTCTTGTGTCTCTGGAACAACAAAGTTAGGAGACGGTTGTATGTTGGATGGTTGAAAGCCGGATGTTTCTTGCGACCCCGAAAAAAACATCGATTGGTCTGGTGACGACCATAAATCGTCGTAACTATAACCTGAATCTAGGTTTGGGTACCAATTTCCAGCCATGTTTTTAAAAAAAGGTTTGGAAGATGGGTTGATTTTGGGTTTTTTTTGAAGTTGTGGTAATTGTTTTATGTGATTTTGGGTGTGGTATGTGATTTTGGGTTTTGTAATTGGTTTATGTTTATATATAGGAAAACAGATTTTATTTGAATAAAAATATCCAAGCCCAACGGCTCATTTTCTCCTCCCAACGGCTCTTTCACGCATTCCCACGTCCCTTTACGCCTCAGCCTTCCAGCGACCTGCCTTGCGCCCGCCTTGGTTCCCGTGCTCGCGCCCCTCTCGCGCCCCTCTCGCGCCTCGGTGGTGTGGTGCTCGCGCCTGGGGGCGCGAGCGGAGGGGCACTCGCGCCCGCGCTGAAGCCCCACACCCCTCAGCCTTAGAGAAACAAGGAGAGAAGCATATGCGATCTGCTGTGGTGGTTGTCGCTGGAGGTTGGGGCGAAAAGACAGGAGCGGTGTTGATGTTAGGCGGTGACTATCGTGATGTCTTTGAACATAATGTGAATTGATGATATGCCAAGTATGAGAGAGAGAGAGAGAGAGAGAGAGAGAGAGGATATTTTATCTTTATTAAAATTTAATGTTTTTTTAGTTTTAATTATTAAATAATGCGCAAAATTACCAAATTACCCTTAAGTGAGTTGCACATGGCTAGATTTAACGGAAAACTTTAACTGGGTTAGCGTCAAAGGACGTAACGTGCAAAGGATTTGAAACATAAAGTACGTTTTATGTCATTTCTTTCGCGAAAGGACGTTCATTGAAAAACGTTCAAACATAAAGGACTAGTTTTGCCGTTTTGTCTGTTGGTTATCTTGATTGTTGATTATTTATATAATTGTTACTTTTATATTGTTATTATTATTATCATTATTATATCTTTTAACGGTTATTTCATTATTACCCCCTTAAAATAAATTTCGTCCTCAAAATTTGTAGTTTCACACATGAAATAATAAAAGATATCATACAAGTAACTGGGTCGGAAACTTTTATAACATACAAGATAGAAATATAAGGTTCACAGTTACTCGATACGAGGAAAGCTATTTTTCAAAAAGATGAGGGTACAATGAACGAATCGATTCTTCAGTTTCCCAATCAGCTTCTCGCTCGGAATGGTTCTTCCATAAAACCTTAACAAACGGAATTACTTTTCTTCTCATTATTCTTTCTTGTCGTTCCCATATTGTTTCTGGTTCTTCTTCATAGGACAAATCTTCCTTAATAGTGTGCAATGGGTAGCAAATTACGTGAAGCGGATGATAATTGTATCCTCTCAGCAAGGACACATGAAAGACGTTGTGAACGTGCGACAGTTGATGCGGTAATGCTAAACGGTAAGAAACTTCGCCAACTCTCTCGAGAATTTCGAACGGTCCAATAAAACAAGGACTAAGCTTCTCTTTTATCCCGAATCTTCGAACGCCACGACATGGTAATACTTTTAGGAACACGTGGTCACTGACGTTGAATTCTAGTTCTTTGCGATGCTTATCTTCATAACTCGTTTGCCTACTTTGTGCCTCTTTTAACTTTTCTCGGGCAATAATAACCTTTTCATTTGTAATTTGGACTAACTCGGGTCCTTCGATGATCTTTTCTCCAACTTTTTCCCAACATATTGGCGCTCTACACTTTCGTCCATACAAAAGTTCATAAGGAGCCATGCCTATACTTGCTTGCAAATTATTGTTGTATGCAAACTCAACAAGGCATAAATATTCATCCCAATTTCCTGTCCACTCGAGTGCGCATGCACGAAGCATATTTTCTAAAGTTTGGATCGTGCGCTCAGACTGCCCGTCTGTCTGAGGGTGGAAAGCGGTATTAAACTTCAATCTTGTACCCCAAGCTGCTTGAAAACCTTTCCAAAATCGAGAAGTGAAACGCAAATCTCTATCTAAAACAATCGAATACGCAGTGCCATGGAGTCGAATAATTGTAACATTTCGGATTTTTCAAACCCATATTTGTTTACGTTTAACCCGACCCGGAACACTTTTAGATCTTTATTATTCATCAAGAAATTAATATTTATAAGAATTAAAGATTACAAGTTCAATTTATGCCCTTATACTTTCAAGAATGTTCAAAATCTTAGTTATATAATAAAAAGTTCAATAATTAACCAATAAACAAACTTGAAGAACCAATTATGTCAAAAACCAAAACTTTCCCTTGGACACTCGGGGCACCGCGCGACGGGGAAGGACCCCCTTGGCCGCGCAGCGCGGTGGCACCCGTGCATAGATCGTTTAACTCTAATTCGTTTCCTAGTTCGTTTAAGGTATAAAATCGATTATATTAGGTATGTTTGAGTGAATTAAGGACCAAGTAAACATCATATAACTAAAATAAATTCCTAATTCGTTTTCCCCTGATCAAGATCATATCTTTTAGTATATTTCATTGATTCTTTTCTTAAAACGTATTTACTTGCTTAAATGAGCCAAAAAGCCTATATTTAGTTCATTATTGCTTTTCTTATATAAACAACTCATAAATCCATGCCACAAACCTTCACCCCAAACCCTAGAGGAGCTTCTTCAGCCGTCCTACCTTCTGCCCCTCTTCATATGCTTCGTTTTTTTGCTATTTTGTTGAAGATATGTTCATAACCGTTTGACTTTGCTTACGCGTGGAACTTTGACTTCCGTTTCTCATCTATCCTTTCACATTCTGGGTAAGTTGTAAACTGTAAAATCGTTCATACATATTCCCTAGTCAATAACCTTCAATCAATTTTGGTGGTTGAAGGGTGTTGACTGGTCAATTGCTTTAAAACCCGTTAAAGGGCAAAACAGTCAACAAGTTTGACTTTGTGTTTTCTCATGCTTCTGTTCAGATTCAACGTTCGGTCCAGAAGACTTTTATTCTCGTAACGTGATTTTAAGGCTACTTCCCAAAACCCGACTTCCGACTCGCTGTTCAGATTCTGGTCAGTACCAGCTCGCTTAAACGTATAATTCATCATAACCAGAGTTCTACTTATCCATTTGGATTGATTCCAGCGGCATTAAGTTCGTTTTTATTTATAGTTTCATATCACAAAGTTTCAGGTTCTGATCAATTATCTCGTTTGACGCGTATTGGACGACTCGCTTATCCGTTGACTCGTTTATTCTTAATTATACTCATTTGCCTTTAATCTAAGGTGAGTTTGATCATTCCCCTTTTTATACACTGTTTTCTAACGTTTTGGGGACATATGCATACTTATTCATATTTTCTATTCTATATATATACACAAAAATTGCAAACATAATTATTGTGTGAATATCAGTTGAATGTTATTTGCTAATTGCTACATGTTTAATTGTTTACTTGATAACTTTCGGAGAGGTCCAACATATCTCCTTGTAGAGGGTTCTCATTAGTATGATCATACAACCGTCTTAGTAACCGGAGCCCGATTCGCCTGGCGAAGGTAAACTGACAATTTAGTCATTGTAATCAATGCCCGATTCGCTTGGTACACGAGTATAACTTGGTTTTGGTTTGTCAAGGTTTGATTGATTATTACCACATAGATTGGTTTGCGCATTTAACACTTATCATTTATTATTTATTTATTATATAACTATTTGTTGTGTCAAAATTGGTGATCATCTCACTCAACATGTTTGTTGACAAAACTCCATTTTCTACGCATATGCAGGTTGCCTGAGTTGAAGAATGGACACTTAGAAAGACCTTAGGGTTATATTGAAGACAAACTTGAATTTACATGATTGTCTTTATTTATTTGAATTGTTTCGTTGTATTTGATTATTGTGTGTGTAATTTGAACAAAATAATTAATTAGATATTGTCATTTATATTTATGATAGTATCTTCGAGCTGTGAGCAACCGGATCACTCCCCGACATTTCCGCCTTAGGTTGGGGTGTGACAATAATTTCCTAAAGAAACACTTCAAATAACTTGCTAACCGAATATCCTTGTAGAAAGTGGACCGACTTGGACAACCTATCGACCACAACCCAAATAGCATCATTCTTTTTGAAGGTCTTGGCAAACCCGTAACAAAATCCGTTGAAATCTCATCCCATTTCCAAACGGGAATGTCCAACGGTTGTAATAGCCCGCTTGCTCGCTGATGCTCAATCTTTACTTGTTGGCATGTGAGACATCTACTTACGTATCTTGCAACGTCTTCTTTTATGCCATTCCACCAAAAATTTTGACGCAAGTCTCGATACATCTTTGTAGATCCCGGATGGATAGAAAATGGCGAGTTATGTGCTTCAGCTAATAACGAATCGCGGAGGGTAGAATCATCCGGTACACACGATCTCTTACCACACCAGATCACCCCATGCTCGTCTGTGCGAAATTCTGACTGCTTACCTACCTCGATATTCTACATAATGGCCCATAATTCTCCATCATACTTTTGGGCCTCTTTAATTCGCGAGATTAGATCAGGCTCTATTTGCGTTCTTGCAAGATAGCTGTCAGATTTACCAACTTGGATGCCAATGCCCATCCTATCAAATTGAAGGGACGATACAAGTCCAAAGTTCTTCCTACTTAGCGCGTCAGCAACCACATTGGCTCTCCCGGGGTGGTACTGAATATTTGCATCATAGTCTTTCAAAAGTTATAACCACCTTCTCTGCCTCATATTTAGCTCTTTTTGCGTAAATATATACTTGAGGTTTTTATGGTCGGTGAATATGTCACAAGTTTCTCCAAACAAATAGTGGCGCCAAATCTTCAATGCAAAGACTACTGTGGCTAACTCCAAATCATGAGTTGGATAATTAACTTCATAGGGCTTCAATTGACGTGAAGCGTAAGCGATAACTTTTCCATGTTGCATTAGCACACAACCTAACCCTTTCTTTGAGGCATCACTGTAGATCTGAAAACCGCCTGAACCAGATGGGAGAGTGAGTACCAGAGCAGCTACTAATCTTTTCTTCAATTCCTCAAAGCTCTTTTCTCACTCTTCATTCCAAGAATATTTTACCCCTTTCCTTAACAGTTGCGTGAGAGGAAAGGCAATGACTGAAAATCCTTCCACAAACCTCCGATAGTACCCAGCTAAGCCTAAGAAACTCCGGACTTCGGTAGCAGAAGTCGGCCTAGGCCATTTAGTAATTGTCTCAATCTTTGCTGTATCCATTTTAATTCCTTCTGCTGATACAATGTGACCCAAGAAGGCTACTTGATTAAGCCAGAAGTCACATTTTGAAAACTTCGCATACAACTTTTTCTGCCGCAATGTCTCGAGCACTTTACGTAGGTTTTCTTCGTGTTCTTCCCTGCTCTTAGAATACACAAGGATATCATCAATGAAGATGATAACGAACTTATCCAAGAACTCATGAAATACTTGGTTCATCAAGTCCATGAAGACAGTTGGGGCATCAAAAACTCGTAATGGCTATAGCGAGTACGGAAGGCAGTCTTAGGCACATCCTCATCTCTAATTTTCAACTGATGATAACCAAATCTCAAATCTATTTTTGAGAAGAAATTTGCACCCTGAAGCTGGTCAAAAAGATCATCAATGCGAGGAAGAGGATAACAGTTCCGAATGGTAATCTTGTTTAGCTCCCTATAGTCTATGCATAACCGCATACCGCCATGCTTCCTCTTTACAAATAAGACAGGTGCACCCCAAGGAGAAACGCTCGGTCTTATAAATCTAAACTCCAGTAGCTCTTGTAATTGCTCTTTCAACTCTTTCAGTTCCAATGGGGCCATACAATACGGTGCCTTGGAGATTGGCTCGTCACCCGGGATCAGGTCGTTAGTAAATTCTACTTCACAATCAGGTGGCAATCCCGGTAGTTCATCCGGAAAAACATCATGAAACTCTCGAACAATTGGGTGGTCATCGATGCTACCTTTATTCCCGATGTATCCAAGATGGATGCTAAGAATCCGACGCAACCGTGCGATAATAACTTTTGAGCTTTAAGCACAGAAATGGTCTTAATAGATTTACGAGGGTGGGTCCCTTGATAGACATTATCAGGACTATGAAGATCGCCGAATATGACTCGTCGAGTGTCACACCCCAACCTAAGGCGGAAATTCCGGGGCGTGATCCGATTGCTCACATCTCGAAGATACTATCATAAATAAAATATGGCAATATCTATTAAGTTAATTATTTCCAAATACAGTGCACAAATATTCCAAATACATATGAATAATTTAAAACAGGTAAACCAAACAAGTCTTAAATAATAATTATCTTCATTAAAACCCTAAGGTCTTTCTATCCATACTTCAACTTCAATTCAAAGGTAACCTGTATATGCGTAGAAAACATAGTTTGTCAACAACACACGTTGAGTGAGTTTATCAGCAATTTTTAACAATAAAAATAATGTTAATATAATAAATAAAATATATAAGCAAAGTGTAATAAATGCGGTAATGAATCAAACCATGAGCAAATAAGTCGTCAATTAACCATTAACAAGCGGATCGGGCATTGGTAAATCAACCATGAGCAAATAATAATAAGACCACTGCCAAGCGAATCGGGTGTGGGTAAATAATAATGGGAACTCTATACAAGGGGATATGTTGGAACTCTCCGAATACGAATGCGCACATAAGCAAGTAAACACATAACAAGTATATTTGATCAATCACACACAATTATATGTTTGCTAATTTTATATATATATATATATATATATATATATATATATATATATATGGGAGATTTCAAATGAGAACCCCTTTGAGTTTTAAGAAATCGAAAGAACCCAATGTAACGATTTTTTTTTTTGAATTTTTTTTTACACATGCGTAATATATGTAGGTTACATACACGTAAAAAAATTACATAATTTTTTACGCATCGAGTCGACATTTTACACATGTGTAACGGATGTAAAAGTTAGTGTAATCAGTTACATATTTATTCTCTCTCCTACTTTGACTTTTTTGCCAGATTTAATCTCAACCACATATTCCAATCCATTTAATTAAATGTGTGCCCTAGAATTGAGTTCTTAAGTTCTTAAAACTCAACATGGTTCTCAATATATATATATATATATATATGAAGTACGCATAGGTCCCCAAAACATTTAGAAAACTTAGTAAAATAGGGGAATGATAAAACTCACCTAAGAATAAAGGCAAGTGAATACAATTGGTGGTGGTGGTGGTGATAGTGTCAGCGGAGGTGGTGGTGTCGGCGGAGTTGCTGGTGGTGGTGGTGGTGATAGTGTCGGCGGAGGTGGTGGTGTCGGCGGAGTTGCTGGTGGTGCCGATGGTAGTGGTAGTGGCGGTTGTTAGGTGGTGGTGGTGAGAAAGTAGGGTGAAAGAGGAATGAAATGAAAAAGAAAGAAAGGGGGTGGGAATGAATGGTTTTGATAGAATGTGATTCCATATGTAATGGATGATTTCATTCCATTGAGCAACCAAACACCACTTTTTTTTCATTTCCACGTAATGAATCATTACATTCCTACTGTCATTTCCACGTAAGAAATGGGCCCCCATTTTCCTTTACGCTTTAGGCCCCCGAAATCTAGAACTAACGTGCTACTTGGTAATAGTTAAAAAGATATTTCATTGTTTTTTAAAGAGAAAGGAGGGAGATTTTTTTTTTTTTGAATGACAGCATTATATTCAAACAACTAGCAAATCGCTATAAGTCCAAACATACAAAAGAGACACACTTTACATGTTTATTATGTCAAAGTTACACCAGTTAGACTGTAAGGTGTGGCTACCGATCCACCGAATTCACATCTACGTGGCCATCGGGGTCAACGGTAAACACCACCTCTACGAAATCGGTGCCGGCATCAGTGAAAAAATCGGTGATATTTTCACAGGAATTCCACCGCTCAAATTATCTTTTTCCATTTGTTACTCTTTCTTCATTATCTATTTAATTTACCACCTAAACTAAATTTTGATTAACTTGTTTTTGCTAATTAAAAAAAAAACAAAATAAAAATAAATAATCTCACCTTTTATGTATTGGCTGATAATAATCTCACTTTCAAAAATCTCTGCCAATGGTCCAACGTTTTGACTATTTTTCTCTCAATGGACCCCCGTTAAAAAACACTTAACGTCGTTAAGTTTTTTTTCCGAATTTCAAGATGACGTTTTAGGGTTTTGATCAGGAGAAGGATACAAGTCGACTGATATAAAACTTATCTCGAAACGGTGATCCAAACAATGAATAAGTGTTTCAGTTCAGGTGTTTGAATTTTCAATTAACAAAAATCAAACCATTTGAATCACAGTTTCGAGATAGGTTTTATATCAGTCGACTCGTATCTTTCTTCCAATGAAAAGCCCTAAACATTGGTTTGAATTTCAGAAAAACATTTAACGGTGTTAAGTTTTTTTAACGGCGGTCGATCGAGAGAAAAATAGTCAGAAGGTTGGACCGTTGGCAGCGATTTTTAAAAGTGGGATTATTTTCGGCCAATACACAAAATACGAGATTATTTATTTCCAATTTACCTTAAAAATAACTAAATACACAGGTTTATATATATATTTTTTATGAACATCCCGGTATAAATTTTAACGAAAATGGATTTGTTTTTTAAAAAAATATTTTTTGGCCTCATAAACAACTCTGACACGTGCTTGGACCGATAAGCTTAGTGAAATATATTTGCGTTCTTGACTACCCGACAATGATGGGTACTCAAAATTTATTATTTTTTAAATTTCACGTTTGTACTCTAAATTTAATATTTTTATTTTAGTAATATATTAAATTAATTTTACTTATATTAATATTATTATTTTATTTGAAAAGAAAGCTAGGGAAGTGTTGAATTAGTAAATTGGTGACCATTTACATGGTATTGTGGAAGATAGTGGAGTGAAGTGGAATATAATGCGACGCTAAGGTGACACTGTAAGTTAGGAAGTAAATTGTATCCACTCCTAATCTTAACCCAATCTACACTGATTGTACTTGATTAGCATTTACCTGAAGGAAAGTTAGAATCTTGATTTCCTCCGCAATTGCATTCGAGCTCGTGTTGATGACATTGAATATTTTGTTATTCCTCTGATCTCCAAATACTCCGTAGTGCAACCCGAAAAATTGATTGAACTGATGATGAAAATGTCAAACATGGTCGGCAATGACAATGTTGTTTTGTTCACAATAATTAAAACCGGTGTCCATTATAAACCAATGAAAATCAAACATCAACTTATTAGTTGGGGTTCACTTAATTAATGTTAAACGTATACTTGCAACTTCCAACTTCCAACTTCCAACTTCCAACTAACCATGCTCCAAGCCGACACACCCACCTTTAATTCATTCGTGCACATATTAACCCAACACCTCCTATAAATTGTAACTATCGACAATGTTTTCTAGCACCAACAATCATACAAAAAAAGAAAGCATAAGTTTCCCACAACTTAAAAGATGGCAAGGATGGTAATGATGTTTTTATGTGTAGTGGTGGCTTGCATGGTGGTGGCTGCACCCTATGCGGACGCAGCCATTACCTGCGGTCAGGTGGCCAGTAAACTGGCCCAATGCTTGAGCTATCTAACAAAAGGTGCCCCGCTGTCAGCCGCGTGTTGCAGTGGGGTAAAAGAACTCAATAGCTTGGCTAGCACAACACCAGATCGCCAGGCGGCATGTAAATGCTTAAAGAGTGCTTCCTTGTCTAACATCAACCCCACGAAAGCCGCCAGTCTCCCTGGCAAGTGTGGCGTCAGCATCCCTTACAAAATAAGCCCAAGTACTGATTGCAACAAGTATGTTCACAGTACTTCACATATATGCTTCTGTTAATTTAAATTTAAAGTGTTTTTTAATATTGGATAATGGCATGTATGCATGTACTTTCGCAAGCTACATATTTACATACTAATATTTAAATTTATTTTTATTTTTTTCAATCGACTAGCGGTTGCAAGTTTTGTGATGGGATTTTGATTCTGTCGCGTTATGATTCTGGTGGCAAATCGTTGCAAATTTTGTGACATTTTTTCTGTCATAGTTGCCAAGCTTCCTAGTACTGTTAATTTATATTTTGCATGATTTTTTTTTGCAGGGTGCAGTGAGGATGGGATAATATTGTATGGAAGAAAGATGTCTGAGTTGGAAGTTTGGAAGCATAATTATTTATGATAAATAAAGACCACTGTTTTGTTTTAAGAAGACATATTGTATGGTTGTGTATGTCTTTTTGATTTGTAATTCCTTCAGTTTTATATTAGACTGAGGGGTGTGGGGCTTCAACGGGGGCGCTAGAGTCCCTCTGCTCGCGCCCCCAGACGCTAACACCACACCACCGGGGTGCTAACGGGGCGCTAACGCGAAAATCCATGCAGGCGTGAGCCTGTTAGCGGGAGAAGAGAGAGAGGAGCTTGTTGAATTTTAGAAAAAGAGCCGTTGGGCTCTTATTAAATTAAAAAAAAAAAAAATTTCCTATATAATACCCCATTTCATCCATTTTTATACCACAACTTCAAACCTTCACCCAAAATCAATTCATCTTCTCAACTTTTTTTAAAAAAATGGCTGGAAATTGGTACCCAAACCTTGATTCAGATTATATTGACGACGATTTATGGTCGTCACCGCACCAACCGATGTTTTATTCGGAGCCGCAAGAATCATCCGGCTTTCAACCATCCAACACACAACCGTCTCCTAACTTTGTTGTTCCGGAGACACAAGAATCACACGGTGAAGCTACGGGACCCAAAAGACGCGTCCACCGGAAAAAACAACTTGCAACGGACGGGTCGGGACCGGCTTCGACTCCGAGGACGAAACGGAAAGCCACTCTGTGGTCATCGGATGAGAAGGAAGCCTTGTGTCGGGCTTGGATAGTCATTTCTGATGATCGGCGTTGCGGTAATTGTTTTAACGTTTTTAAAAATGATTTTTAATAAAAAAGTTAAATATAAAAGTTAAATGGAAATCTAATTTATTTATTCATTTTGCAGCCGACTACCAAAAGAGCAAGATTTTTTGGACAATGGTTAGGGAGACGTTCTACATGCTCGTTGGGAGTACAGAGCGGAACGCCGATATAATTTCGGGTCGGTGGTCCGAAATCAGAAAATTTGTCGGCTTGTTTACTAATCTTTTCAACAGGAACAGCGGTCGTATGAGACCAAGTGGCAGTGATGATTTGCCGGTTTACAATTTCACGGTCGAAGAGTGGAAGCAGGAGTGTTTGCGGATGTATGGGATGGTGAAGACGTGAGACGATTTATTGTTGTGGGAGAGGTTGAAAAGGTGTTCCAAGTGGGTTGAGCTGGTGGCGCCGGACTTTGATGCGGAAGTAAGGGCGAAACGGACTAAAACTAGTTCGTCTGGAGCGTATAGCACTTCAACCGGGTCGGATTGCCGCGTTGGATTCGACCTAAACATTGCGGAGGAGGAAACGTCTTCACCGCCAAGGAGGCGGCCATTGGGAAGGGACGCCAAGGGGAAAAAACCGGCTGAGGGGGAAGCCGTAAACATCGCCAATCTTGTTGAATCCCTCAATAAATTCAACAAAACCATGGAGGTGGTCTCTAATGACAAAAAGGAAAAAAGTCGAATGAGATATTTGGACTTTCTTACTAGAGACTTCAGTAACCTAAATTCGGTCGATCAAATGCTAATGGAAAAGCAAAAGGAACGTATCCGAAAGAGGTTGATCGAAGAAGACCAAGCTGAAGAATAAGAATAATGTTTTTTTTTAGTACTTTAATTTTTATTTTATTTTTAGATATTAATGTGTTTTTTTATTAATGTGTGTTTTTTTTAATAATTTATGAGTTTTTTTAATAATACGTTGTTTGAATATATTTATAAAAAAATAAAAAAAAATTCGCTGGAGCCCCTCCACACCAGGGCCAGGGGCTCCAACGGGGGCTCCAACACTCCCCTCATCCAGTTTCTTTCTCTGCCACACGTCATAATATTATTGGTTGGAGCCCCCATTAAAGCCCCCCACACCCCGGATGCCTTAATATTATTGTTATTTTACACGTATGTCTCACACAAATTCCCATCACCCATGGCATTTTCAATACCTATAAATTGGCAAACCTTTTTTAATAAAGAAAATGGACACGTTTGAAGTTATATTAGTGTTGGATGCACATTAATAGTTATAAGTTTTAAGTTAAAAATATTGTGGTTTATTAATTATTATCATTACTATTATCAATAACTAGCCTGCTAACTGACAAGTAATCAATCACTGACTAACTAGGCTATCATGATAGACTGGTTTCACATGCATACTTGCGGGTCATGAGAGTGTTTTTCAAACTGGCTAAATTACACACCCTTTAGAAATGTATGGAAGTATATATTTAAAATTTTTGTCCACCATAACACTAGTACACTCAACAATTAAAAAAAACAATGTTTTACGCACATCTTGATACCACTAGGCTATAATCGCTCTGGTTGACATGTGTATTACTCCAGCTTTCTCTATTTTTCGTTTATAGCTTTTAAAATATGATTATTATAAAATTTTGAATATGCTAAGGCAACATGCTTTGAACGCCCCAATACATACGGGTTTATTACAAGTTTTACTTGAATTCGGTGAACCAACCATACTTAGTAAAAGAAGTTTTATCAACATCCAAAGACCGATGATAACAATACAAAAGAGTTCTTGATCTCCCAATAGATGATAGATGAGGGTGGTGTCGCCCTTAGACTCTTTGAGTATCTATAATGCCATGAATTTTAAACCCCTACAAACCGTAATTTCAGTTGCAGCAAACATTCTTAATAAACATATTTCTCTGACAACGCTAGAAAATTTCAAACTCCCGTTAAAAATACTAAAAATAACATATTCGATAATTCTATGTGTGTGTTGACCCATTAGCTCATTTAAAACCGGCATGGAATCTCGGACAAGTGATCCGGATTTGGATGTGGACGAGAACTATAAGGGTGACGTTTGAAATTGTTGCGGGTTTGGAAATCCCAACGAGCTCCACATAGGAGCGTTGTGGATGCTCTAAGTGATGATCTGTCAGCTATTTTAGTGTTAAGTAATTTCCCCAACATGATTGTGAATCTGGTGCTTTTGTGATAAATTAAACTATCTCTACTTAGAGATGATCATTCAAACCGGTTCCTGGAACCGAACCGGTAGACCTGAACCGGACCCTATCTGATTCAACCCGATGATCCGTGATCGGTTCTTGCGTTTCTGAGTGGGGGCGGGTAGGAACCGGAACCGGTTAGGAACCGGTTCTAGCCGTTGGATTGAGTATAGCCGTTGGAAATCGTTTTTTTGGCCGTTTTTTGACCGTTGGGGTCAAAAATAGCCGTTTTTTGGCTCCCCCAAGCACCCCACTACTAGTATAAATAGGTATTTGGTGTCATGGGTTCATCACAACACTCAAAACGCAAACCCGAACGCAAAAAAATACAAAAAAACGCTATTACAACGTTTTGAGTTCTCTAATCTCTTGTTTTCTCTTCTTCTATATTCATATTTGTTGTTATGGCTGCCTCACAATCATCGGTTGGTCAAGGTTCCAACGCCGAACCAAGTTTCGTTCGTATTGTACCTCATAATCGTAATCAAGAGATTTGGTGCAATTGGGATTTGGTTGAATTTAGTGACCATTCATTGAAGGCTCGGTGCAAGTTTTGTGGGATTTATTTAAACCCACTTTCGAATTCAAATTTGAAGAAACACATCGAAAAACCGTATTGCAAGGCGTTGAAAAAGAACGTCGATTCGCAACAAACGCAAATGGATAGTGAAGGCGGAATATTTACATACCAAATTGATCGAGTTCAAGATCGTATGGCGAAGTTTGTGATTCAAGAAGCTTTGCCGTTTAGCCACTTCGACAACCCTCGCTTAACCGCCATGATTCGAGATACGCTTCAACCACAATACACTCACGTAAGTCGTCATACTCTTAAACGTTATTGTTTAAAATTGTGGAAGAAGGCCAAAGAGGTACTAATTGCATATTTTGAAAATATAAATACGGGAATAAACTTAACTAGTGATGTTTGGTCGGCTCCACATGGTCTACCCGAATCTTATCTTTGTGTCATCGCTCATTGGGTAGACCCGTCATCGTGGGAAATGATGAAACGCACCATTGCTTTTGAACTCTTTGAGTATCCACATACGGGAGATAATTTGTTTGAAATTTTAGATTATGTTATAAAAACTTATAAACTAGAAAATAAAATATTTTCAATGGCATTTGATAACGCGTCGAATAATACATCGGCGGTTGATAAATTAAAATTAAAATATACGCCGATTTGCAATGGTGTATTTTTTCACTCAAGGTGTGTTGCACATATCATTAATTTAATCGTGCAAAACGGACTTGCTTCGGATGAGGTTACATCGGTTATAAACGATTTTAGACTAATGATACATGAAGTTTTTAAGAAAAGTAAAAAAAGACAAATGGATTATAGAAAATTTTGTAAAGATACGGGAAGAAAAGCTTTGGGAGCTAATTGGGATGTACCTCATCGATGGAATTCCACTTGCATAATGTTTCAAAGTGCTTTGGAACAAAGAGAAACTTTACAAATGTTTCATTCTAGTCTTGCTGAGAATGATTTGGCAATCCCCTTTTCAAATGAGAAATGGGAAATTATCAATGACTTATCGACTTTTCTTGAAGTTTTTAAAACATCAACTACGAAACTATCGGGAACGTATTATCCGACAAGTCCCTTGGTTCTTTCGGAGTTATTTTTAATGGTTAACAATCTTAAAGAATTTGAATATAAAAGTCCAATGTTTTCAAACATCATATTACCAATGAAGTTTAAATTAAAAAAATACTTTCTTGAATTGCCACCGGTTTTTACTTGCGCCGCCGCTTTAAACCCAATGTTAAATGTTACGGGGGTTGAATGTGTGATAGACGAAATTTTTTCAGCCTTAGATATGCATGAAGTTGACCTAAACTTTTCAACAGAGGCAAAAAATTATTTTAACTTGAATTTTAAATTTATGTATGACTTTTATTTAAATAAATATGGGTCAAACATACACATGCCTATGCCGGGGGGTCTTCATCAAGTTCAAGTGCTACTAGAGTACGAGATCCCATGATTAGCCTTATGAACACCGTTCGCAACGTAACGGCTAAAAAACAAAGGGGTAACACCCCTTCAAGCGAACTAGGAATGTATAGTGCAAATGATTACTCTACCGGTTTATCCGAAGAGGAATATGGCACTTTTGATGTTTTGGCTTGGTGGAAGGTAAAGGAAATCGAGTTTCCGATTCTTGCCACCATGGCCCGTGATTTACTAACCGTCCAAGCTTCTACGGTAGCTTCGGAATCCGCTTTTTCTCTTAGTGGCAGGGTAATATCGGTGAGAAGAACAAGACTAAATTCGGAGTCGGTGGAGATGTGCATTTGCTTAAAGGATCACTTGGACTCAATCGATCGTATTCAACACGTAACCACTCTCGAAGATGAAACACCACTTGATGTTCGAGTGCACGACGAACTAGAAGGCATTTCTACAAGTAATTCCGAGGAAGAAGTCGCCGCTCAATAATTACGACGAACAAGAAGGCTTTTCTAGAAATAATATGTCACAACTTTATATTTATAAGTTTAATGTTTTGTTAGTTTGTTTTTGAAGATTTTAAAACATGTAACCTTTTTTTTTGAACTTCTTAAAGTAAATAAAATGAATTTTATGTTAATTGTTTTTTTTATTTTTCATGTTATACAAATACGAATCGTAGTTTAGAATCCAAATCGCAAACGATAAACGAAAAAAAAAAAAATTTTACACTGTAGTACAGGAACCGGTTTAGGAACCGGTAAGAACCGGTTAGATAGGTTAGGGGTCCGAGGGTGGGAGAACCGGTTCGGTTCCCTAACCGGTTCGAGCCTGGAACCGGTTTATAATGGGGTTTTGAATTTAGGAACCGGTTCCGGTTCCTAGTCCCAAACCGTTTTGAACATCTCTATCTCTACATGTATAGCCACTTATATGAATATATCAACTTTTATGAAACTTATAGTAAAAAAGTAGGACTATTTTTTAAAAATAACAAAAAGGAAATTAAAATACTAGTTAAAGAAAATGCTTTAATAAACGATTTTACAATTCTTTTAAGAGAAAGTGTTTTATTTTTTTGTTTTTCTTTAATTTATTCTGTTAAAACAACGCTTCTTATTTATTTTTTAGGTTTTTCAAAAACTTTGTTTTTAAAATGGTTTTTAATTCTTTTACAAGTGTTTTTGAAGTTTTTTTATATAATAAGCTTTTATATAATAACCTATGACAAGTAAAAAAGAGAGGTACATTTAACCTAACACTATTAAAACGTTCTGGTTTAATAACCGATCGGACAATTCTAAATGAGTAATTAATTCTTATTGCTATTTCTTTCTTTTTTAAGAGAAAGGGGCCGAACTTAATGATAAAAATGTCATTGTCGGCAATGACAGTGTTGATTTGTTCGCAATCTAATTAAAATCGTAGTCAATTATATGTAACTAATCAATGTTAAACCCAACTTCCAACTAACTCACTCCAAGGTCCAAACCAACCCATTTCGTTTAATCCATTCATTCATACACGTACACATAAGTATATGGTCCAACAGACATGTATATACCATAACCGATCATGTTTAGTGGATGGAGCTCTTATAGGGGTGTTTTGTTTCATGTGACGTCACGTCATCATATGAGTTAATTTGACTAAACCCGCAACAAATAAGCAAGCCCACCAATCATCTTCCACCCCCCCCCCCTTTGCCGCTTTGTGGGAAGCGCTCTCCCTCCAAAGCGCCCCAAGAGGGCGGTGTTCCCGGTACTTTGGGGGTGGGAAGCGTCCCAATACGCATGGTCTAACCTTAGACAACATTTCTAGCACCAAAAATCTTGCAAATATCTTTTTTTTCTTTTGAAAGGCTAATTTTATAAAACCAAAATAAAAAGGATCACTAGCAAGATGCAAGGATCCCCGAGAATAAGAAATAAAAGAACTACCAATACAACTAACTAACCCATACAAGTGAATGAACTGTAAGGGAAAGTTAACGAAGTTAAAACGGCACCAGTTCTTCCATTCTAGTCCCAATCTCTTGTTTCGATTACTCGCCCAAAGGAAAGAAAAGGTCTTTATGTCATTTATTACTTTCGCCATTGAGAAATACTTATTATTAACAATCATTTCGTTTCCTCGTTAACCAAATCGTCCAACAGGTTACGATCATAATTGTTGGAAATTTTGGACTAATAATAATTATTAGTAATAAATATTAGTATGTGTTACTAATAAATTAATTATTGACGAGTCCAAATAATAGAGATGAATGCGACATCGATATTCTAAAGTGTGTAGTGAGAACTTGAACATTAGTAAACATAGAAATAGGTTTGTCCCACATTGGTAGAACACTTGAGAGCCGTCTTAGCATTTTGGTGGTTGAACCAGGTGACATGTGTCGATTGTGTAGCGAGTGTGTGACAAGTGTTATGGATGATGCCATGTGCCATGAACCCGCGATGAGTCAGCAGCTAGGTGTCGGCTCCTGGTTGTCCGCGCTCCATGTGTTGCCAAGTGTCAAACTCATTGATGAGTCGCGGGACACGTGTCGTCACATGCTTAATCTTGTGCCAAGTGTCTTGTAGATAGCTCTAGATGTGACACGTGTCATGCTGACTCATGACGGGAAGTTTCTATAAATAGCAAGTCGAGGAGCTCATTTGATATATCGAAAACCCGGATAAGTCACATCATGTATACACACTCGACCTGTCCAAACAACACCAAACTAGTTCGTGTTCTCAATTCCAAATCTCTCCAGATCCCGATCTCTCGTTACAAATAATGTTCGGGTGCTAGGGTAATCCCGGCAGTACATACTGTTTCGGCTGTTGTACCCTGGGAAATAAACGGGATCGCGGAGGTAGCCTGAAATCTGTTTTAAGGGACCTCTGTTTAACAGAAATCCTCAGCCACAACCAGGAACCACAGTTTGTTCAGTTTTGCAGCTAGAAATGTGTAGATGTTTTCGGGTGATCAAGACGGGTTCACCAAGCGAAGGGGTGTACAAGGAGACATGACTTGGAGGTGATGCTCGGGTCTCGGTGAACACGAGCTAGATGATGTGAGCGCGGTTCCGGTGCGAATTCAACACAATGATCAACTCTGCTCCGGTCCGGTTTCAACTCGTCAAAAAATCCGGCATTCGAGTATAAGTTGGGGACTTCGGTATGAATCAAGATATGTATGTATGTTATATTTGTTGTTATTCTCGTTTAAATTTGTATACGGTATATGTACTACAATTTTCCAAATTTGTATAAAGAGATTATTTATTTTATTGATATTGTTTAATAAAATCGTGACCCATGTCCTACAATAATCGTTTTAATTACTTCACATTCCACCACAACCGACCCTTTTCATTTTTAAACTAGCCACCATTTAGCAAGTAGCAAAACTGAGGTGGATGAATGGTAATTCCCCAACTTTACATTTTAAGACCTCCACAACAACCTGAGTTTTCCCCCCTTCACCAGCCTCAATACCAAACACGCGGCATTTGGTAAGCCTCGACACAAGGAAAAAAAAACACCTATAAATATCACGTATAATAGATGAGAGAGCAACGGACCTTCCAACCTGCACTGTAACCCCATAAACAGCTTCTTATCGTCAAACATGTTAGAACTTCCATTGCAATGACGAATAAGAATGGGGACAATATCGTCAACACCCACTTCCTGGGAAAATAAAATTCATTTGATCTAACATGGAATCTAAAAAGGCCCAATTTAAGGCCTTTTCGATATCCGCTTTAAAGAGCATCCCTTGTTTTTTCGGGGCTGTTTGGTAGGTCTGAATCTGACCCATTAAGAGGTAAACATATGAATCGGTTAGATTCAGAGCGTTTGGTTCTATCCTTGGGTCTGATTCGGTCAGATATTTAGCATCTGAATGGTTCAGCGTGAAATGGATGTTGAATGAAAACAAATGGTTGCTGAATGTAATCAAGACCAAATTACCCTCCCTGGTAGTCACATACCTTTCTCCTTCGGGTCTGCTATTGTTCAACAAACACCACCACCATGGAGAAGAGAAAGGAATGGCATCGGAAAACTCCTCGGCTGCAGCCAAGGTCCACCATGCCAGAGACATCTTCACCAGCCAAATAGCCACGAATCTTGAACAAAATCACGTCGCGATTTGAACGGCGGTTCGGTTTTAAACGGAGATGGAGATGAAAATTTGAAGATGGAGAAAATTACGTTTAAAACTTTAAATTGGGAATGAAAGGAATAAGACGACAAGCCATACAAACGAGTTTAATTTTGACTTTTAGATTTATATTATTAATTTTCATACTTTTTTAGTGAACTAAATAATATACTTACAATGTTTTCATTAATGAATATAAATCTAAAAAATATACTTATAATTTTTTTTCATTAATGAATATAAATCTTTTAGATCTTTTGAGTGAGATTAATACCCAGTTTCCCTTTTTAATCTAGGAGCGAGGACTTTAAAATTACCAGCTTGTTTAAACTCCCGATGAAGCTAGCTATCACAATCCTACACATCTCCAATAACATACAGGGAGGGAGCTACTAAAGATCCAGCTTCCACTCCCAAGTTGGGCTCCTGGGTGTTTTCTTATAGGCAGGTGTGAAACATTGGCCCAAGTCAACCAATCCCCTTTTCAAGCCCAATTTTGATTAATATTGGTTCGCTAATTTTTAGGGGTTCTTCCTTAAAATAGCAACCATCAAAGTGTCTTAATTAGATCGTTAGGTGTATTGTTTGGCCTCTAAATTTTATTTTATTTTATTTTCAATCCTGGTCTTTTACCTGAACAATAGGTCATCCATTCTATATATTATTTTCTTCAAGTTTTTTTCTTTATTAATATTATGAAATTGCAAAATATAAAGCCAAAAAAAAGTTAATATAAAAAAATTAAACGAAATTTAAAAAACTGAAAACAAAATTTCAAATTTTGCCAAAACAAATTAATAGCAAAAAATTTAAATGAGTTTTAAAAAATTGCAAAAAAAAAATAAAATTGAAGATTTGCCACAAAATTTAAAAAATGGCAAATATATATATATATATATATATATATAAAATCTTGCAAAAAACTACTAAATTTTTATAAAGACTAAGAAAAATACTTAGGTGATATTCATAAAAACGCATTTTTAAGTATATGTCTATAAAAGACTACACTAAATAAATATTTTAATTATGTATAATGCTCAATAGAATGCTCAAACGAATCAAAATACACAAAAATTTCTAACGTGTCAAAATATGAAAAAAAAAACCAAACGGGTCAACATAGGCCCAAACGAGTCAAAAAAACACTAAGATACACCCAAACATATGAAACTAGTCCAAAATACACACAAACGGGTCAAAATACACCAAAATAAACGGGTCAACATAGGCCCAAACGAGTAAAAAAACACTAAGATACACCCAAGCATGTGAAACTAGTCCAAAATATACCCAAACGAGTCAAAATACACCAAAATAACCGGGTCAACATAGGCCTAAACAAGTTAAAATACACTAGGATACACTCAAACGCGGGAAACTAGTCCATAATACACCAAAACGAGTCAAAATACACCAAAATAAACGGGTCAAAATGCACCAAAATACACCCAAACGAGTCAAATCACCTAATCTACCATCTCGCAAGTCACACTTGTTGACTCAACTTTTTTATTTCTTCTTATAAATCTTGCCTCCTTTGGTTGTGGGTCTTTTTTCTCTTTTGTGCAAGACTTGATGTTATCTCCAACTCCTAGCAGTTTTGACAAGTCATTTTTCTTTTAGTTTTAACTTTTTTGTTTTTATTCTCTTTCTCCAAAAGGTCTCTTTTTCTTTTTACTGGCGGTCTACCAAGCATTTGCCTTTCTTTTGGAGGTAGGGGTTTAATATCATTTGTTTTAGGTCAATGCATACTTCCCTTCACCGGTTTTATACAATGTTTATATGCTTCCTTAAACATGTCCTTTTTAAACCAGGGACTGTCATATGTTTATAGGTTTATGTTGAGGAACGCTAAAGCTGCTACCGTATGAACACAAGAGATGCCTGACAATTGCCATGATCCACAAGTGCAAGTTTGCTCATGTATTTTCTACTACATATACACTTTTTTCACTTCTTACTTCAACTAAGTTGATACCACTTTGAATAACATCATAATGCCTACACAATCAACCAAAAGATATATGAAAATTCATAACAAGATAACAAAAATTTTAAGATATAACCATACTTTTGTTTCTTTTTAAGAACTTCTAGTTTTTTTCTGATTGCATGGCATACTTCATGTTCAAAGCTTTCCGATTGTTCGCTATTAAGAACATTCTACGCATCACAAATGTGGACATGATTGTTTGTTTATCTTATGTTTCGATATAATAAATTATATTAATATAAAAACAAAGTTGCATTTGGAAGAAACCATTTTTTTAGTATTGTAAGTTATACTGAGCGTCGTTACCATACCTTTTATGTGACAAACTGAATCGATACCGACAACACAACATGGGTATTAGTGTCGATATTACTTGAAACCGGTATCAATATTTGATTTTACGGTTTTTAGTCGATTTAAAAGATGTGTTGTTATACTTCACAACTTAGGTGCCAGCGTCGATATTATCGCGACGAGTATCGACATTTGTTTTTATGGTTTTCTATTGATCTAAACTTCATATCAATGTGTGGGGACATCTACTAGTTTATTAACAAAAAAAACTTATTTCCATACTCGTGCTAATGTAATAATAGCACACAAAATTGGGTTTGGGAGACCAGATAAGGGCATATCAGATGAACGAGAACACTGTCTCGCCCTCAAGCTGCTGAATTTTATTGTCGATCAGTGACTACTTGTTGAGAGCTAATCAGTATCCAACGATCATATGACCGTTAAAATTGATTTGCTGCCTAAATTCCGTCATTTTTATCATGATTCACAACTTCTGACTAAGGGTGCGTAAACACGTTCTTTGTCTCCAGACTCGTATAGACAAATTAACCCGAGACTAGGGATGAGCAAAACGAGTACTGGTACCAATTCGGGTACCAAGCTTTCAGTTTTCGACACTGGTACCGGTTTGGTACCGGTACGGTACCAGCATTTCCCGAATTTTGTCTTCAATATCGTACCGTCCTGGTACCGGTACTGGTACCAAGAATTTGAAAAAAAAATCAGTAATAGCACCCGCTGATCCCTACCCGATACTCGATAACTCATCTTCAGCATACCCGGATCCAGAATTAACTAAAGTTACACAAATAAGGTCTTAATAAAGTTTGACGGGTTCGATTCCACGTATCTAGCAAATTGAGACAAATTTTTTGACATTGGCCTTCGTCTAGTCAAACTACCAATTTCATGATGAATAGGTTAGATTTTGATTTGAGTTATCATTTCTTAGTCATTCATGTTACTACTTCATGATATGTGATTCGAACAAACACAATTTATAGTAGATAATGATCAGGATTTTCTCCTATTAAAACAAGACAAGATTGTTTATTCAATTTAACTTACAATCGAGCGTCACATGTTTCTTTATTCTAACCCGCTTATAGAACTGGACCTGTTTCCTACTTGCCGTTACTTCTGACTAAGGTTGCTGAAGTCGCTAGCCATTGCTAGGTAGATCAGCTTAAGATTTGCAAATACCCAACTCAGACAGTCAGAGAGTCCTCGAGGATTTCCCTTCAAGTGTTCGACTGCCCAGTCTGATTTTTACAACACCATTTCTCACATACCATTACGAGGTTCAAATTTATACAAAATATATGTTACTATCATATAGTCAAACTATCATTTTAATGATAAATAGATTAGATCTTGTTTTGGTATATACGTAGTCGTTGATGTTAATAGTTCATGATATGTGATTCAAACAATTTTCAACTAGTAGATACTCATAATGATATTCTCCTCTTAAAAACAAGATTCTTTATTCAATTTAACTTACAATCCGTTTCTAGAACCGGACCTGACCCAAGACCAGATTATATATCCATAAGCTAGACCCAATAACCGACCTTATTCAAGCAAATATATATATATATATATATATATATATATATATATATATATCACGGGTTACAGTTTGACAAATCTTACTGGTTATGCAGGTCTAACTCGTTTCCTCCTCACCGTTACTTCTGAGTTCTGGCCAATGTTGCAGAAGTCTTTAAGCTTTGCCAGGTGATTGAGGATTTGTGGGCACTTGAGAATTACGGGGAGTCCTCAAGCATTACTCATGAAGTACTCGATCATTTTTTTACAACACTTCATGGCACACGCCATTATGAGTTTCAAAAATTTATGTCATTTTTAGAAATAAAAAATTTACAAAAACATATATCACGGGTTACGGTGTGACAAATCTTGCTGGTTTTGCATGTCTAGCCTATTTCCTGGTCACTGCCACTTATGAGTTTTGACCAACGTTGCAGAACTCATTAGGCGCTGCTATGTTAGTCAGCTGAGGATTTATGAGTACTCGAGAATTATGGGGAGTCCTCAAGGATTACTCATCAAGTACTAAACCATTTGTATCATGGCACACACCATTACGAGTTTCAAATTTTATATCATTTTTAGAAAAAAAAATTACAAAATCAAATATTACAGTGTGACGCAATTTACTAGCGTTGCACATTTGACCCATTTCCCGCTCACCATTACTCCTGACTAAGGTTGCTGAAGTCATTAGCCATTGTCAGATCGATCGTCTAAGGAGGGAAGAATACCCAACCTAGTTTGAAAGTCCTCAAAAAATACCCAACTTTTTGACTTTTACTACCTAGACCAGTTTTTACACCAGTGTTTCTCACATACCATTATGAGTTTCAAATTCTGTATCACTTTTAGAAAAAAAATTACAAATTACAAATTTCAAATCTTATTATATCTTCTTTTTAGGTATTGTTTTTACACTTCCTCCTATAAATAAACCTTTAACCAATCACTTATCACATAAACTCACCTCTTCTTCTTCACTCCCAGCATCCCCTCGGTATCCGCACCATGTCCACCACTCCCATCTCCGGCGACCAACCACCGGCTCCGATCGTCAACCCGTCGGAGCCCGAAGACCCGCCTGCAACACCCGACCCACTTCTCGGATCCGGGTCTTTTATCGACCCGAACAACGGAACAACAGCCGATCCGAAGGAACCAGAGGCGGCCAAAACAGACGCAGACCCAGATCCTCTTTTGCAAAAGTATGGCCGCCCGGCGTGGCTGCCGGACGATTGGGATATGATTTTGAAGAAACGGACCTCTGGTGCTACGTTAGGCACTGTTGACAGGGTCGGTAGTTTGTTATTATTATTGTTATTATTTGTTATTATTTTTATTGTTGTTGTTGTTGTTTTTGTTGTTGGTATTGTTGATTTTGGGAATTAGGGTTTGAATGTGTAATTAGGGTTGATTTGTAGAATATAGAATTAGTTGATTTGAGGTTGATTTTGGAAAAATTTAATTCAGATGATTTATGGGTTTAGGGTTTTTTTTTGTTGGTTTTCGGGTTCGGGTTTTATTGGGTTGATTTTGCGAATTAGGGTTTGAATGTGCAATTAAGTTTAGGTTGATTTTGGAAAATATTAATTTGGATGGTTTCTGAGAAGGGATTAGTAGAGGATTTAGGGCTTTTTTTATTGGTTTTCAGGTTTGAGAATTTTAAATCTAAAACCAAAACCCGACCCTAATTTCACACTTTGAGAGTATTTGACTGCTAAAAATAAAAAATGAAAAATAAAAAATTAAATTTGAATTAAGAACAGATATAGATGCTTTGTGTTAGAATTTGTAATTAGATTAAGGTTGATTTATAGAGTACTGAAATTATGAGAAGATTTAGGGGTTTAGGAATTAGGGTTTGAATGTCTAAAGTTGAAGTTGATTTATAGAACTTAGAAGTAGTTGATTAAAGGCTGTTTTGGCAAATTTTGTTTTGGATGATTTGTGAGAAGGGATTTGCGGAGGATTTAGGGTTTAGGGTTTTTTTGTTGGTTTTCGGGTTTGAGAATTTTAACTCTAGAACCGAAGCGGGATTCTAGTCTCTCCCAGGTTTTTCGGGTTCGGGTTTTCTCTGGTTTGAGAATTTTAGATCTAGAACCGAAACCAGACTCTAATCTCTCCAGGTTTTGCAGGGGTTTTATCGGGTTGGGTTAATGGGTTTAGAGTGTTTTGATCTAGAAAACCAAAAAAAGTAAAAAAATAAAAAATAAATAAAGGATAAATCTTTGACCGAGTATTGAGAACAGAGATGGATGCGATCTAACAAAAATCTTTAAAATTGAACACAGAATTTTAAGTAATTTTGTTTGGTTTGTGCGTATATTTATTGCAGATACGTGTTATGGCTTCTAATTTTTTTATATAGAATGTGTATTTAGGTTAAGGTTGATTTATAGAAAATATAATTAGTTGATTTGTGGTTTCGTTCGGGGATTTTGTTTTAGATGATTTATGAGTCGGAAGGGGGTTCAGAGATTTTAGTGTTTAGGGCTTTTTGTTGGTCGATATGCTATTGATCGACTTGAAACTAATCATTTAATTGAAATGTTATAGGACTTGTTAAAATTGTAAACACTACTCTTTAGTACCATAGTTGTCAAAGGCGCTTAAAAAATGAGGGTCCAAGATAAGCCAAGCGCATAGCATGAACATAACATTTTTTGGAGTTATAGACATTTTTATTTTAGGCCCTAATAGACCACTTTTGGATTACCTGTTTGCCCGGAGTTTGCATAATTCGCCGGGCTTTTTAGGATTTGGCCGGAATTTTATTAGGAGCTGGCCAGAATCTTGCCTGAAGGTTGTCGGATCACCTGGATGCAGCGAGGCGTTTTCCCTGCGCGCCCAAAGGGCTTTAGACAACATAGTTTAGTACTAACTTGCACAAAGTTATTGTGATTGATAAAAATCTAGGAAATTTCTCTAAACATGTCACGTGTGGTTACGTTATTGATGGACCAGGATCTGTTTAATGACGTAGCGTGTATGGATAAACTGCCCTTTTGTTGGTATTTATAAAACACTTTGGTAACATCAGATAGCTTTATCTGTCTACCAATGTGCGCGAGTGCGTGACACTTTTCGAAGTGAAGTCGTCATTTATTAGTTGACCATGTGAAACTTTTAATGGTATAGATTTACTTGGGTATGGTTTTGATGGACTCTAGTTGGTTCGGAGTGTAATAGGTATGACAAAAGATATATTCTAATTAGCTCGATAAGCGAAATCCTTATATATTATGGCCTCATAAACAGTTAACCCATCTATTTATTAATTTTTCCGATTTTAGGCGGTTTAGGTTAATGAAGTTGTGTTTAGTTCCATTTAGGTATCTGTCGTTTCTTCTTTGGCAAAAGATGATAATAAGGGTTAATTAAATGCTACTTAGTGTTGATTTCTTGCTTGAATCGGTGTTACATCTTTGATTGCTGGATAATTGTGTTTTGGAAAGCCATTAAGTTGTTTGATGCTAATCAGATATTGTATATTATAAATGATGCTAATATTTGTATGCTCTGTTTTATATTGATGCTCTGTTTTATCTTTAATTCTTCTGTATATACTTTATTTGGTCCAGTATGGAAGTTAATCAAATTTTAGTCATTGTTATCTAAGTGGGAGTTAAAGAGGATGCAAGTCAACCTTTTGTTTGTTATCGTATTTAACTTGTATATATAACTTTAATATATATGCTTACCTATCATGGTATATGCTAATAGATTATTTTAGCACTCAGATCGCATTATAACTGAATCTGACTCGTTATGCTAATCAGATATTTTTTCCTGAATTCTAATTTCTAAAAGTCGAGAACATGTATTTTTATAAAAGAGTCTTCAGAAAAGTGGAAGCATTAACTTTGTGCAGCTTGTGATTCTTGATCTCAGAATTATAAATTGTTCGTAATTTAGTTTGCGAACTATTACCGTATCACGTAAGTTTAAAGAACATGATTTGGATTAATGCTTGCTTCATATTTATACATATTTGCATCAGGTTTATATATTCTAATAAAAAATTTTGCATGTCCACTTTGAGCAGTACTACATTTCACCATCTGGTCATCGCCTGCGGTCAAAGAATGAAGTGGTGACTTTTCTCGAAACAGGAAGCAAGCGAAAGAAGCCATCAACTCCAAGTTCCGATGACGCAGTAAGCTAATTAAAATATATTTTTTTTACATTATTCATTTACATTTAGTTGGATTTTATGCACAAATTGTAACACAATGATGTATTTTCAGAGTGCCAAGAGTGCTAAGACTGCTAAGAGCGCTAGTAAGGACTCTACGGCTACTAAAAAGAAAACGAGTGCAAGGAAGAAAGTTCATGCTGCTTTCACATTTGACTTCAAGAATCCACCGGAAAAAGTTAGTTGGTGTTTGAGCTATGCAACCGATGATGTTTGGTCTCCAAATATTGGTGATTGGAGCATACCGCTTGCTACTAAGCAGGAGTGGGCTTCGGTTTTCGATCATGTGTGCAAAAGTTAACGTGTTGCTGCTGGTACAAGTAGTTGGTTATAGACTTAGTGAAATCTGACAGGCAAATGTTTGTGGTCATCTTTTTTTTTTCAGTGTTTGGATGGATACAAAGTAGTGAAAGGTGAGATGTTAGACTGCATACAACATGTTTGTTTGATGTTCTATTTCATGAGGTAGGGGGGTTTTGATGTTTCTTTTTTTTAGTTATTGATGCATGATGACCTTTTAAGAGGTTTTGAGCAAACGGGTACCGGTACCGAATTAATACCAGTTTTTTGAGTTTTCGGTACTGGTAGTATTTTCAGAATTTTGCCTTCTGTACCGGTACCGAACCAAACATTTCGGTACCGGGATTTTTGGCGCTCATCCTATTTGAGATTGCTTATTTAAACCGCTTATCTGATTATCTGCTACTGAAATGATTTTTTCTGGTTTGAAGTTGTTTATTATAATAAATAAAATAACATGTTTTCAAAATTCAACAGGCAAGTAATAAGTAGTTTTAATGAGCAAACTCAAAACTAATTTAAGGAAAATTTCATAGTATTGTTCCTTCATGGGTGTGTAAATGGGCCTGAGCTGAGCTGAGCGGGCTTAAATTTGGATTAGCATTAGGAGAGCTTACTCATGAGTAGTTTCTTAGGCTCAAGTTTGGCTCGCTTATATTTTATTTTTCTATTTATTAATTTATCTTAATATGTTTATAATTATTTTAATGTATATTTTTATTATAAAATAATGCATATTATTTATAATTATTTTTATAATACTTTTCATGTATAACAATAATATTTTTAGTGCATCAACTAAAAATATATAAACTGTAAACTCACTTAGGCTTGCAATCTTGCTCAAGCTTGATAAGTGAAACTGTAGCATACGCTAAACAAGCTTCTTTTTTTTAGCCAGGATTTCAAACAGCTCAAGTGTAGTTTGTTTATACCTTTCTCTTGAAATTTTATCGGTTATTAAATGTTTACTTGTGGTATACTTTGAAATAAAGAGGCAATTGTATTTTTCTTTCTCAGAAAAAAAAAGAAGGAAAAGTAATAATAATTAAAATAAGTCCTTAAAATCACGCGTGGCCCCACTCAACGGTCGTTTGCTTAATTGCCGGCTATTTGGAGTCACCTTTACTTTACCTCATTTTATTATAGATCCGTTGGAGCTTCTACACACCACCTAAAACACGCTTGCTTTTTAACTTTTATGTACATTATTATTATTGTTTCGTTTTAAAAAGTAATAACTAATAAACGATAGTTCCCTTTAACCTTTTGGTGTTTCCTGTAGAATACTCCTAATATTTTTGGTCTTATTTTATTTTTGTTGTTACTTTTTGATTTCTTATGCAACACTTTATGCTATTGAATACAATACTTTGAATGTCAACAAAAGGTTTTTGAAACCGAGAGTCTTAGCGAGAGCAGTCTTTCTATCGCTTAGGATAGAAGAATAGTTTATCCCTATCCTATCCTTTAGACCTATCCATTCTATAGTTTGTTTGTTTACTTGTTTAAAAAGTAATCAATTATAATTTTATGAATTTTTTTTTTTGTTATTTAGAATACCCCTAATATTATAAAATATTTGTATTTTATTTTTGTTGTTACTTTTTGATTTCTTGTGCTCACTTCATGCTTTTGAAACCGAGAGTCTTAGCGATAGCATTCTTTCTATAAGTGAGTTGCTTGTCAAGTATAATTGTATAAGTTGAATTTTTCCTAATCCTATTGGTTTCCTGGGTACTGGCTGGCACCATGAGTTTTTCCCGACGGATTCAAACTCTTTATGGCTATAAAAAAAATCTTAGAATCATGATTGAGAATTGAAAACCCCGTAATACTTAACCGGTCCTAGTTTACTACAATCAGGTTTCATTTTGATGTGTATTTCAATTGTTTGAATCGAGCGTCACATACCCACCTACTCGACTCGTATTCGTATATATAATTATACCAATTAATGTATGTTATATCCACATATGTACAGCATGATACTTTACCCTCAATAACCGAGTGAGTCTTTCAAAGATGCGTGCAACAGTTAATACTATTTTTAATGCTTCAGACCTAACTTGTTTAAAAACATCATCAATGAGGAAACCCACACCCAATATTATTAGACCAGAAGATGAATTACTAATTTGCTATAATATAATAATATTGAAACGGGTAGATCGGCATAAAAGGTGGAGTAATATAGAAACCCATCCATATCACCAAACGGCAATTATGAAAACGCGTTATCAATCGACCAAACCACTATAGCAAACAGCTAAGGAATCCAACTCTAATAATAATAATATTAATCACGCTCCTCCACGACACACTTTAATTTGCCCAACATCACTACTTATTTTCTGCCTAATTTAATTATTGGTTACATATTAGCTTGTATTTGTATTAACAAATCCAACTACACCAAAAATATAATGCTCATGGATTGAAATTAAAATCACTATTTCGATCCAATCAACGGCACATGATCATTCATGAAATATAAAACATTTTTTTAAGCATATCTCAAATAAAAAAAAAATCCTACTAATAAAATTATACACATGTATTACTGAAATTATGTGTGAGACACGTCACGAGTTTTTACGAGTTGACACTTGACACGAATATCATCTATCCAACACTATAATCCGAGATTTTTATTTTTATTTTATACTTGACGTATATAATACTGTAAAACTACATATTCACAACCAAAAAATATGATTATATATAAAATAGTAGTAATGATTAAAGTTAAACCATGAAACTCAATACTTGTTTCTTTAAAATCTCTTAAATCTTGTCATAAAATTCACAACTACTCTAAAACTCTGTTTTTACACCAAAAGAATGCATAGAAATTAATAAAAACAGTACTTAAAAAGTTACAAGTGTATGAAATGTAGCTCTCAATATATTATTGGTTCTGAAATGAATCTCCCTACGTATATTTGTTTGCATAAATATGATATGATTATCCTAAAAGGTTCATTACATAACACTAAATTATAACAAGAAAAAAATAGAAATCTAAGTCGTTTAATTTTTTATTAATAGTTCACATTTATTTAATCTTTCCTTACACACAAATATGTTTATTATGTACATAAAAACCATCAAATTAATCTATTCATGTGTTTGACGCACACGCATGTAAGTTCTATATATAAACGAAATTTGTTCATATCTTGTTTTGAATGTCAGAAAGATGAATAAATATTGCATTTCAGTCATTTCATTATATTATAATTTTTTATAAAATTAAATAATTAGTTTATATTGTACTCTGTCAAGAGATCCCATTTAAAAATTTTAAAATAATAATAATAAAAAATATATAAGAAATACTCTAACGGATCCAATTTCAAGAAAAAGACATTTTCCCAACTCCACAAAATTAGGACTCACTCCCATTATAAAGTCCATTCACATCTTCATATTATGTTCACAATCTAAACAAAACATTAACACTCTCTTCAAATTGTTATTTGCAATCAACAAATAAGTAAATAACAATATGCCTACATTCTACTCAAGAATATTCATCTTCTACAACCTCATCTACTCAACTTTCCTTTACATCCTCCCCAAAACCCTCAAACACTTCCTTCCAAAATCAAAAACTCATCAAGAACAAGTTCAAAACAACGTCGTGGACGTGACCAGCGTGTCACATCCACGACAGGTGGAGCAACCACTTATGAACCACGAGGAGTTGGAACACATATTCCAAATATTCGACAAAAACGGAGATGGAAGAATCAGCAAACACGAGCTGCATGACTCGTTAACAAGCATGCACATATTCATGTCAGAAGTAGAACTTGAGAACATGATTGAGAAAATTGACATAAACGGTGATGGGTGTGTGGATGTTGAGGAGTTTGGTGAGATGTATAGAATGATTATGGAAAAGCAAGATGAAGAGGATATGATGGATGCTTTTAATGTGTTTGATCAGAACGGAGACGGGTATATCGCGGTGGAGGAGTTGAAGGCGGTTTTCGAGTCGTTGGGGTTGAAGCAAGGGAGGAGGGTGGAGGAGTGTAGGAGGATGATTATGAAGGTGGATGTGGATGGTGATGGGAGGGTTAGTTTTAGTGAGTTTAAGGAGATGATGAGAGCTGGTGGTTTTGCTAATTTGGCTCAAAATTAAATCTATGTTTTTTTTTTTTTTTTTTTGAATCTTGTTCATTTTTATTTATTTATTTTTATATGATTATTTTGTTGTACATAGATTGATTGATTGATTTTAGTTTATTCGTTGATTTTAATTTAACCTTTATTTAAGAATGTAAAGTTCTTGTTGTATTCAATGTACTGGTGAAGCTTGGGTTTAGTCACAGCGGTGGTGACCGAAGTCACGGACCCGATATCTCGGGAGTGACCGTGCTCAATACATATAAAAAATTTCGGACAAAATCGTAAAAATTTACCATACTAAACGAAAAAGCAGCAGTGACCGGGGTCACTCTAGGTTCCTCTTATACTTCACCCCTGAATTCAATGTAAGGTTATTGTGGTACTCAATGTATTATTTTATCAGCTTGGCTCTTGAACAATCTTTTAGTGTTCTTCTCTGTATAATGGAACCATAATGCTTTTAAAAAAGACATCATCCTAGCAATAACAAAGAATTTTCTGAGTTGGCCTTTCACTGGTGAGTTGGCCATCGGGTCAACGCATCAAGCTATGCATAGTTCAATCATTGATTAGTGACTCAATTATATGTATAATTATATCAATAGACTCACCTTATGTGTAGGACTAATGATGGAAGGAGGTGTTGGGAGTTACAACCGTCCATTGCTAGTTTGACGAGGATGACACAAGACTGTTTCAGAAGGAAACCGATTAACTCGTAAAATAAACTGTCAAAAGTTCTAAATTATAGATATTAGTAACATATTACATATGAAATGAAAGATCTATATAATTTACTCTTTGATTATTGAGTAAGAGAGTATTATTTTATGTTTCCTTTTTACTTTTACTTTTACGTTTACTTTTATGTCGTCAAAACATTAAATTAAAAGACTCGGACAAACACAAACACCTGGAAGGCTGGAAACATAGCTGGTAGAGGAGAAATAGACCTGAAATTGGTTGAAAAAAATGAGCCGGAATTTGGTTGAAATGGTTGACAAATTGCATTCACATAAGTGTGTAGTTATATATCCCTCTCCAAATTCGTTTTGCTTTTCTCCTTTTCAACTTGGTTTTTTAAACGCCCTGCTTGCGGTACGCGCATATAATGTATATATGTGTGAACCCTCGGGTGGGCAAAAGTAAAATTGCACTAATTTTGACGTTATTTTACTAATCTCGTGAAAATAACGTTAAAAGTGGAGGAAGGTTAATCAGGCATCATGTGGTGGCGTTGATAGCCGAAAGACAAGGGCACATGCACCAATCAGCCGGTGTCCCGATGATTGAGTGCTATGTACCTTATGTCCAAGGCTTGATGCAAAACTACTATCGAGCCGGGGGTCTCACCGGAAGCAGCCTCTCTATCCCTATGGGATAGAGGTAAGGCTGTCTACATCTTACCCTCCTCAGACCCTACCATAGCATTGCTATTGGTGGGATATACTGAGTACGATGATGATGATGATGAACTTGGTTTTTTAATAAAAAATACTAATAATTTTGCTAGTAAGCAATAACTTTATATGTCAACTTGGACCAAAGACACAATATTTATATGCAACTAACACCACCTTGTTTGGTTGAAACCATACAATATGTTGGTTGGTGCGAACCGATATGACTTTTGGTTTTGATCGACCGCTTTGAGTAAGACTCAAATGAATCGTTTATTGGGGCGTTCTCACTTGGAACCCACAAAAGGGGCGTTTCTCCCCGGACCATTGTTTTTTGGTAAAGCCGGAAAACAAATTAGTCCCGAATTGATGTGCACTCTACACCTGCTAGCAAACATGTTATCATTTGAATTCATATTCCAATTCTAACGAACCATGTGAATCAAACATGTTAGAAAAGAAACTAAAATCCCAATTCCATTGGATTATGCTAAACAAACACCAAGGACTAACACAAATAACACAACAACTTGTAACAATAAAAAGATATAGAAAATAAAAAAAGAACACAGCAATCAGCATTCAATACCAATTCCAACCAACCATGCTCTCTCCTTTCATAATCACTTGAATTGCCAGAATCTCGAATCCGAATGCCGATACTCCATTAGAACCTCAACCTTCATACCGAAAATCACAAGTATAATCACTAGAGCCATTATTTCCATGTAAACCTTTATTTGATCTATAACTATCTGGTGTTGACAAAGATCCCCACTGGGTCCCACTTAAACAACCACCGGGATCTTCATCGACTTCAACACCATCCATCCAACCGCCCCTACTCGTTGGTTGAGATGAAGTTGAGTATCCAAGTTGTGTTTTATTCCTATTACAACCCTTATCTACCGCTTGAGGCGCAGATCTAACCACTACATTCTCTGTATAATCTTGTACATTACTCTGCTTCGCCTTTTTCCTCCTTCGCTTCTAAAGAAACAAAAAAAAACATCTTAAAATTTGTTACAACATAATATGGCATGTAGACTAAAGCAGAGTCTTATTACCTTAGCAGAAGTTTTACACTTGCGTGACTTATGGCCTTCCTGACCGCATTTGTAGCAATAACTAGGTGATGCCTCTGCATATGCACTTACACTTGAACTCGTATGTGTACATTTCTGTCAACAAAATCAGAATCATAAAACTAAAAATATCAAAAAAAAAAAATTCCTAAAAGGCCAGCATCTAATCATGTAACCAATATCGTTCATTTCCTTATGATTTATGAATAGGTTGATTCACAATATATTGGTTCATTATTTCGAAACTGATACTTTTGGGTCCACCTTTTAATACTTTTCCTATTCGGGTCGCAATATTATGTTCAACTGGTCTAACGAAGATACACTAAAATTTTGATCCAAATTGGACAAGAATGGGAAAACAGTAATTTCAAATATGTGATCACTTACTAACTTTGATAAAAGATTAATCATTACAGATATAGCAAGTGATGACATACCAAACCAGTATGGCCCAGTTGACCACATCTGTAACAAGAAGCCTCAGTCGGGCCTTCACCATAGTCAACACAACAAAGATGGCCCATATTATTGCAAATGTAACATTTAATTTCCTGAAGGAAAAAAAGTGTCATGGGTGAGTTTTAAGTTGAAATAACAAAAAATACTAACGAAACGAAACAAGAAGCACAAATGCTTAGTTTGTTAATATTGAAACAGACTAGAAAACGAGATTGACCATTTGACCTTGAGGTCATCCACAGCGTAGACCACAGTCTTGCATGTATACATTTCATGCCCAGAATCACCACATTTTAAACAAATTTTATCCTTTTCGACTCCCTCGGTGTACATTTCTGGGCAGTCTTTTGCAAAATGACCACTTTTTTTGCAGTAAAAACATCCCTTTCCCTGCAGAAAAAAGTTAAAACTAAAATAATGAATACAAGTTATATTGTAAAGTTATTAAGTTATGATTCATGATCATTAAACTAACAGTTTGTATAATATATTATAGATCCTAACCTGCTTGCATTGCTTTCCATTGTGCTCTGAACTCGCACATATAAAACACGGCTTCTTGCGGTTAGCTGCTGAACAACTGGTAACTGTATGACCGCCTTCGCCACAATTATAGCAATGTTCAAAACTGCAATCCTGAGGATCAAAATACCTCGTCCTCCGCTGAATATAATAATTAAGTCATTACATGATTTATCATAGCATTTGGATTGCAAAGTGATATCTTAATGCATTTATTCAACTTACAAGCAACTTCCGTAGTACCGAGTTATCAGATTTCTCCACATGATTAATCTCCAAACACGCGCCAATATCTTTTGATTCGTCATTCTCTTTCTTTAATATCACATCTTTAACCTAACGCAGCCATAATATTTTCCATATTAGCCAATTTACTACTAACAAAAGAAATGTTATGATAATTCCAAAAGTGATTTGAAATTGTAATCAACACTAATCAAAGAAAATTAAAGCAGATTAGATCCAGAGTGTTAGGAACAAAGTGACGATGCGGAAGCGAAACAACACATTAGCACAAACGAATCTCACGCAGAACATGAGAAAATAAGCAACAAGACAATATAACATAGTTCAGTCAAGGTGACCCACGTCCATGGCTGCAACTAGGGGTGCAAACGAGCTGAGCCGCACACGAGCTACTTGAGATCCTATCGATTAAAAGCTCAAAACTAGCTAAGCCTTATCGAGCTCGAGCAAAACAGGATCCTCAATTTCATTAAGCTTGTTTAGTTATCGAGCCCGAGCTCAAGCCTTGTAGGGAAAGATCACGCCTTAACGAGCCTAGTGCATTTTTGCGTTTTACCTCTTTTGGACACAGCCCAGCTTTGGCTCATTTAACGGCTTAACGTACTGCACATGACGAGCTCGAGCCAAGCTTAGGCTTGCTTATCAGAATATATAAAAATAATTAAAAAAACTTATATAAATTAATTTTAATAATTTATAAAACGCCGAACTCAAGCTTTAGAAAAAGAGCTTCAAGCAAGGCGACCTCGAGCTCGAGCTCTCGTAAATCAAAACAAGCCGAACCTAGGCTCGGCTCGTTTGCACCTGTAAGCTGCAACTGGTGTTTCTCATTATTAGCTCAAGTGGAAGATTACGATTACATAACTATTCGACCGATTTCGGCTTTAATACCTAGTGCAAATCTTAACATAAAACAAGAACAACAAATATATAAATACAATAATAATAATAATAATGAATTAGATCTAATGATGAGCTTACATCGTTTAGTGTTCTGGTGATCTCAAACTTATTATTATTATTGGCATCTGTGACGATGATTTGAGAATTGAAAGCATATGATGAAGGATGAGTGTAGCTATCACCGTTACTACTAGATGCTGTTGTTGATACTGAATTTGCCACCATTTTTAAGCATGACTTTTGCTGCTGCTGCTGAGAAACAATTGGGGCTAGATTGGATGAATTCAAGTTGATTCAATTGAATTGAATTGAATTGCATCAGTACATAGTACTAGTAGTCTTCTTCTTATCCGATTTGCCGGAATGGAGATCTGCAGAAACCCAGTGTTATGTTTAGGGGATATTTATATTTTTTAAATTAAATACACAAAAATGTTTCTAAGAAAAAACAAAATAAGCCAACATGGATATTAACCTTTTAAGTTTTACGTATACAAAATATGTAATTTTCAGTTTTATATATATAAACACGTTTTGGCCATAAATTAGCGGTAAACCGTTGATTTTTGCTGGAATCTCACAGGAAACCGTCAATTTTGGCCAAAATCTCGTGAAAAAGGCTGAATAAGTCCGATTAATCCTGATTTTTGCTGAATTTGACCATTGACTGATTAGCCCAAAATTAATCAGCATGGTAGGACTAGCTAAATCGGTGTCTAGTCAGGATTTTTACAACACTGATCTTCACACACCACATTTCGTCTACGCTGCCCCATAGGGGACTAGCTATTTTGTGTGTCCTCTTCGTACACTTGTCAGTCATGAGTGGCCTGTATAGCCCGTTTAACCTTATACGAGCTGTACATACCTAATGAGGATGATATATGAAAATCATATCCATTTTAAAATCTTGATATTATACATAAGCTTTTTAATTTAATAACCATTAAAGTACACTTTTAAAATGCTTTATAACGATTAAATGCTATTAAACCAATTTGGATTTTTTTTTCACCCTCTGTTCAAGACTATAACATCAATCATTCGAGTAGAAACACCATTATGCATCTTTGACTTTTTTAGAACGACGAATTTCTTGTGTTTTATGTCATCATCCTCTTCAATTTCGAGAGCTCTGTTGCCTTTTGTCAGACTATGCTGTCTTAGCCGGACGGCCCAGACCCAAACTGGCTTCAGAGTTTGGCTTGATCGTTCTCCTGGGAAATAATACCGCTGGCTGCCACTTCGCATTCGTTGTGTTACCACAAGAGCATAACTATCTGGCGTAACACACAGTGGGACTAAAACCCCGGTGAGCTCAGGATCAAACTGACAGCCTCGCAAGGCCTAGCTTAAATCCACCATTGTCAATATCAATCCAAAGTTTCACAAGTGATGATCGAACTTGGGTCTTCATTAGAAAATCGAAGCCTCCTATCACTATGCCAAAAATGGGGATCTATGCATACGTTAATACCCATTTTTCTTCTTCTTTTTCTTTCAAATTTTCATAAATTTGGTTGTCTCAACAAGGTGTGTAAATGAGCTGAGATTAGACTTGAGCTTGACTCATTTCGAACTCTCTCCTATAGCCAAAGCTCAGTTTTGAGTTGTTTTTTTCAAGCTCGGATCGTTTATTATTAATTAATTAATTAATAATTTATACTCATGTTTAATTACTTTTACATATTCTAAAAATGAAACAAAACTTTAACAAGTCTATGCTCGGCTCGAGTTTTAGTTGTGCAATGCTAGATTGATACATAGACGTATAAAAGAAAAAAAAAATGCTTATTAAAACTTGACAAACCTAAAGAAGCTTCCAAACAAGACTCAAAATTCAAGCTCTGTAACTAAACAAGCTTTGTTTAAAACTCCGGCTCGAAACAACTAGGTTTGTTTCGAGCTTTTTATTGGTCCGGTCGGAGCTCGAGAAACTAGCAAGCAGCTAGGTTTGTATTGGGATTCAGTTATGGAGAAGCAATGGCCTGTACGGACCAGCAACAGGAACGCAACAACCCAAAAGACACCATTGAAGAAGAAGATGATGATGAAACAGTCACCGGATTGGGTTCTTACAAAGGCAAAGTGAGAATGGTGGTAGGAGATCCATCTGATGAGATGATACTCCTTTGGGGCCTCCAACAGCCGATGGTTTCTAAGCCTAATGCCTTTGTTTCTCAGTCTTCTCTCAAATTATCAATCGATGCTTGCGGCCGCTCTATTTCTATTTCCCAGTCTCCATCTTCCTTGGTAACTCTCCGTTTTTTAAGCTCCGGCTCGTTTATTATTTATTAATTAATTTATACATATTATTAAATTTAAATTGTTTTTCTATATTTCGATAAATACCTTAACAAGCCTAAGCTCTGACCAACCTCGTGTGCATTACCTTAAACGTTCCAAAGCTCAGCTCAAGTTTGCTAGAGAGTTAAAATTTAGAAAGTGCACTATGCTCGTTAAGGCTTAAGGAGCCTAAACAGTCAGGTTCGAGCTTGGGCTTGATAACTAAGCGAGCTCTATTTGAGGCTCTGGCTTAGCTCGGGCTCGATAACTAAGCGAGCTCTATTTGAGGCTCAGGCTAAGCTCGGGCTTGATAACTAAACGAGCTGCATTTGAGGGTCGGCTTGTTTTGAGCCTTTTCTCGATCCGATCTCTAGTAGTTCACGAGCGACTCGGCTCGTTTGCACCCTAACTATGTCCACAGGCTGCAACCAAGAATTTTTTTATTGTTTTATGCTCTCAACACTCGATAAGAAATTACAATTACAAGGTTTACAACTTACAATGTATAGAGATAGATAAGCGTTCTAGCTTAGGGAACAAAAATACATAAACGAGCTGCCGGTCCAAAACTTCTCAAGTCTTCAATCTTCGTTAATTTTAAATCTGTTCCATTCTCTTATTATGTTAGCATGTGATCTTAGGCATATCCAGTTTCAGTTACTCAAGTTAATTATTTTAATTTCATTTAATGTTAAATTTTAGGGTACTCCTGGAGTAACTGGATCAGTAATGTGGGACAGTGGAATTGTTCTAGGGAAGTTTCTAGAGCATGCGGTGGAAACAGGATTACTTGTTCTGCAAGGCAAGAAGGTTGTTGAGTTAGGCGCAGGCTGCGGTTTAGCCGGGTAACAATTTTTATTTATCTTTTGCTCTCAGCTTAAAAGAAAATTATAATATTCTGATTTTGTGTTTTCAGTTGTATTGCAGCTCTTTTAGGTTCTCAAGTTATCCTTACAGATATGCCGGACCGATTAAGGCTTTTAAAAAAGAACATTGAAGATAATTTGTATGGAGACGTGCGAGGTTCTGCAACAGTTAACGAGCTCACCTGGGGTGATCGCCCCGACCCAGAATTGGTTGAACCTTTACCTGATTTTGGTAATTTCTGTTATACAAAATTACAATTTTACCCTTGGTTTTATAATTCTTATGTTACTCATTTACGAGTTGATTATTTACGAATGTAGTGATTGGATCGGATGTGATCTATAGTGAAGAAGCCGTGGCAGATTTGTTAGAAACTCTAGTGGATCTCAGTGGGGCCGGCACGACAGTTATTCTCGCTGGAGAACTTAGAAATGGTAGTTAATTTGTGTTTTTAACATGTTTCATTATTGGCATCATATGATAAGCCCTTGGTTTTTGTTGTTTTGTCAGATGCTGTTCTTGAATGCTTTATGGAAGCAGCAATGGCGGATTTTATCATAGGTCGCGTTGATCAAGCCGGTTGGCATCCGGATTATTGTAGTCCTCGTGTTGCTATGTACGTGCTTGTTAAGAAGATAAAACCACAGTAATCGCGTGTTGAATACACATTGAGAATCAGATGTTAAGATTGTTTAATATACATATAGCCAGTGAATCATGTTTGTCTTTGGCTTAGATGATTTGAGTTGTGTTACACAGTATCTAGGGTTGTGCACTGTAATGTTTGGCTGGTTTTGATGAAAGTTATAGGTCGAACTGCTAACTATGGTTTCGAGGAACAATAAACCCAATAGGTTGGTACTGGTTTTGCGATTTAATGATTCAGATTGGCTGTTTGGACCGATTTGTTTTGTGTTTTCTTTCTAAATTATTAGTTTGTATATTATCGATAAAATGGTAAAAACGATTTATGATCAGAAGACTTATTCATAATTATATAATTAAAAAATAGAAGTAATTATATACAAATGATAAAATCGGTAAACCATCAAAACTAACAAAGAATTTGACACACTGTGTGGGCCATTTTCTGCAACGAAGATTTTTAAAAAATCGACAATTTTGTGCAATCAAAAGCTAGTAATTCACTAATTTGACACACTGTGTGGGCCATTTTCTGCAACGAAGATTCGTTTAAAAAAGAAAATGTAATCATTCATTTTAACAGGGAAAATTCCAACACTATGTATAGTTGCTAACACAATGTTCCCGATACTACTACCGGACCTAATTTCTTATGTGCAAGATAGAATGAAAGGATATAATGGGAATTACTTAGAAATTATCCTTGGCCTGTCGAATCACACCCAATGCTTCTGCATCACTTGCATCAGCCGGAATATTCAATGCGCGACGTATTTCTCGACTTGAAGTACGCAAGAAAGGATTACACAACTTCTCCTTCTTTAAGGTCGTTGGAATCTGAAGCACAAAACCAATAGTCAAAAGACGCTTAAAACTGATGAATATAGAAAGGTTAAATTATAACTTAAAAATCAATAAAAACTACCGTTGGTAATTGCTTTTTATGAAGATTGGCAATATTGGCTGCATATGACTGTAATTCTTCATTTCCGGGCTCAACAGATAATGCAAACTTTGAATTACTCTGTCAATAGCAAGCCTACTATTAAACTTCCGAGCTTGATTGTAGACCACATGATTGAAAACATATAAAAAAAATAATAATAAAATAAAAAACTTACCAATGTATATTCATGCCCACAGTATATATTTGTGTTTTCTGGCAACAATAATAACTTCTCCAGGGACAAATGCATCTAAAGCACAAAAGTAATCAAATCAGTTTGTATAATAATTAAAATGCGTCCTCCTCGTTATGATTAAAAGTAGAATAGTAGTCTGGTTACCTGTTCAGGTGTGCCTTCAAATAGTTTACCACATGATAAGCTGAATAAAGTGTCTCCAGTGAAAATAGCCCCAGAAGCCGGAAAATAAAAGCAAATATGGCCTGCAAGCACAAAAACAAAGAATTAACAGTTTGCTATGTCTATTATCCTCTTCATTTTCAAAGAATGTGTTACCTCTTTCAGTAATCCTAAGTTTAAACATTTACAGAGTTGTTAATTCAAATAATGGTACATGCAACATCTAAAGTGTATTAGATAATAGGAAACCTTTAGTGTGGCCCGGGGTTGCAATCACATGCACCTCGTGCCCAGCAAACATCCATGTGTCACCATCGTTCAAGCTGATATCAATGCCAGGAATTCTATCCCTGTCGATATTTGATCCGATTACCTGCATGATTGCAAACACAAAGTTGAAGATAACTATATTATTTAATGAACTCACATAATAAGAAAATAACAATTTCAACAAGACTAATGAGATGCTAAATTGCTAAGGTCTCACAAATTGTGCCTTCATTAGCTTTGCATAATGTTTTATGTAAATGTATTTGTGTCATCTATTTTGTAATCATATCCCTATATTCAACTTATTTTATGCCAAATCATATGGGATTGTTATATTTTGTATCTTATCATCTAATTCTTTATGTATTTCACAACAAATAAACCATAAGAATATACAAACACCAAATCCATGGTTATAAAACATATAATATTCTACTACTGCAACAGAAGATTGGCATCCAAGCAACCGATGCTATCTAGTATTATCACACATAATCATCAATTCAACAAAATTGCAAAACCTGGCTTCTTAGATGCAAAAGATCATGACCAAACCATGCCATCAAAGTTCAAACAGACCTATATATGTTTTCTTGCAAACCCAAAACAAACAGCTACCACTAGTAGCATTCTTAGCAACAGATTATTCACATATTCAACCACAAGTCAATAACTAAAGAATGTGTGGCCTACTGCAATCGTGCTGCCATAACATATAATCTCTTATAACATCTTGGAAAGGAAAATTGATACCCTTTAAGTTCTCATCATGAGGACATTTTGATATTTCAAAACATGCAACTACTGATGAAGACATTTAAAAAACTATGTACTCTATGATAGAACATAAGTTGCTAATGATCCTGTGAATCTGTGATATATAATTACAATCATGGATGGAAAAATGCACCACCTAAGAAAGTCTATTTCTTATCTATGTGCCTAAGACCATTCAGAAATTCCATGAATTAGACATTATGTTAAAGAACAAAACTTAACATCCTAAACATTACAAATTGCACAAAAAAAATGATATATGGCTCACCTTTGCCCCGTACCTTGCTTTCAAATCAACATTCCCACCAGTGTGATCATTATGGTGATGAGTATTTAAAATGTAGTTCAGATTCCGATTGTTCCTGCCCAAAGCATCTACTATTGGTAAAGATTCAGAAGGATCAACCACTCCAACAGTCCCAGTATCCAAATCATGCAAAAGATATGCATAATTATCCTTAAGACATGGTACCTAATGACGCCAGCAAACCGATAGACAACAAATTAAGGTAGTTAGTGACTGTGTTTGTGTGGTTCAGTTATGCATTTAGTTATAAACATTCATTTATTATTGTATGAAGTAAAAGCTCACCAACTCAATTTGTAATGATGAAGACAATTTGGAAATGCTACATAAATGGGAAACACCAAGAGATCGACTAACTCCTCGCAAGGTTTTAAATGGAAATGAAAATAACTGCATAAACCCGTACATAAGGTTTTTCCTAAGGCAGATTTGCCTTAGACCTGGCCATACACAGACCATCCTTCTCCCCTGAAATATCAGAAAACAATAAAAAGAACTTCAATTGTCAACTTGCAACACAAAATATGCCTTAACAAACCACAAATGTTTATACGAATACATCAATGCTAGCATAATACTGCCATCAAATCACCCAATATAAGTATGTAACTAAAGAAATGACAAGAAGTAAGTTGCCAGTTTCCACAAAAACAGAGTAATTCACACACAATGTCATATCAGATATTCAGGTTAGCTACTTGCAAGGAAATAATTAAGCATTAACCCTAAGACTGTACAGAGTAACTTAACATATGCATATGCAAACAAGTGATATTAATGTCCTTTAAAACCACAAATATCTTCAACATTCAGCATTCCTCTAAAATACCTAAATTCAATCAGTAATTTAGAACATTGTAATCTAACTACGTGTGACCTATAAGTATATTCCGCATTGAATGTCCTGTTCAACCGCAATTGAATCCATAAATCTCAATGAAGTAGATCAGAAACTAAAACTAGATCGGAAATTGTATAAACTTGCAAACAGTTTAGATGAATCAGATAGTAAGTTACCAGACTCCACAAAACCGAGTGATTCACACACAATGTTATATCAGATATTCAGATCAGCTACTTGCGGAAAAACAATCAACAAGCACTCTCAACCCGAAGGCAGCAATATATGCAACAAATGATAATAATAATAATAATAATAACATCTAAAACCACAAATATCTTCAACATTTAAGTATCAGTTCCAGTAAAAAGCGTGCACTACACGCATTCCTCATAAATACCTAAATTCAATCAGTAATGTAAAAAATCGTAATCTAACTACGCGTGGCCTAAAAGTATATTCCGCACTAACCGCAACGGAACTGCTAAAGTAAATCGAAACTAGATCGGCAATTGTACAAACTAAAACACACAATTAGCCAAGGAACGATTAAACGATACTGCAAGTAGTTACGATCGTGGATTGATTGAGGGAATTAGAAGAGTGTAATTGAATAATCGGATAGTGAAATATACCTCGGTGGGAGGTAGTGCAGCCATGGCGGAAGGTAGAAGTGAGCATTTGCATTTTGGTGTGTGCTTTTTGTAATGTGATGTAATGATGCGGTGTCTCCCAACCAGAAGAGAGAGAAATTAAATGATGAATGATATACGGGTACGGGTTGTATTGTGTATGTAGTTCGACTACCACGCCATCCACGCGTTTCTTTTTGTTTCCTTTTTCAAGGGAAATTTCCCAAAATAGCCGTATTTTATTTTGGGAAAGAGATTCCAATTTTATCCCCCAAAGTTAATAATTCTAAAAATGTCACATTCTAACTCATCTTTAATCATGCGTTAGGAAATCTAACACGTTTTTAACGACATGTTAGTATAACACGTCGTCAAATACGTGTTAGATTTCCTAACGCATAGTCAAAGATGAGTTAAGCCTCTAAAATACATGGTCAACGACGTGTTAGCATCAAACGTATAGTCAAAGACATGTTAGCCTTTTGTTTGGTTTTTTTTAAATATTATATTATTATAACTAATTTTACTTATATTTGGTTTTATTTATAACTTCTAATATAAAAATTTTTATAACTTACTCCAACTCGAGCCGTATCAAATTAATATCGAAATGTTTAATAAAATTTGACCCCGCACGGTTTTAAATAAGATTTTTGTTAACATATAGATAAAAATACGCATGCCTTCTCAGTAAATTCGAAATAATATAAAAAATTTTATATTAGAAGTTATAAAAAACAAATATAAGTAAAATTAGTTATAATAATATAATATTTAAAAAAAACAAAAAAAAACCTAACATGTCTTTGGCTATACGTTTGATGCTAACACGTCGTTGACCATGTGTTTTGGAGGCCTAACTCATCTTTGACCATGCGTTAGGAAATCTAGCACGTCTTTAACGACGTGTTAGTATCATTCTTGGACAGTGCAAAACACGAGACGGCTTCTTCGGGGTTGGTGTCACTGATAACGTTTGTCATCAAGATACCACTTGTCGGTTGCCATAACTGAGGGGAAACATTTGCAGTAGCCTAGAAAAGGCATCATATGATGAGTTATAATGGGACATTTTTGGAATTATTAACTTTATGGGACAAAATTGGAATCTCTTTCCAAAATATGGCCATTTTGAGAATTTCCCCCCTTTTTAATCTTACCCCTAATCTATGTTTTTTTTTATTAAGGATAAGCAATTTCGTTACTGGTATCAAATTTGATACTGTCGGTGCTAAGTTTTGAGTTTTCGGTAATGGTACGGTTCGCTATGTTTTGCATGAAGTACCAGTACACCGGTACCAAATATTTTCAAATTTCGGGATCGGTACCAGTACCGTCCCGAGCTCATCCCTATTAATTATATTTTGGTACATCCTTTCCAATATGGCTTGTAATCCCTGTTAATTATATTATGATACGTCCTTTCCAATATGATGTGTAAGGGTAGGAAGTCTGGGTTCTCCAATAGAGACTCAGTTTCGGTCCCCACAGACAACACTTTGGAGAGGGTATGGGTGGCTCAATGAAGGAATACCGAGATTTTTGTGATAGCCGGTTCGATCTTGAGGGCGTCAGAGTTTTACCACTAGTGGGACAGTGGGTTTTCCTTAAAACTGGAGATAACTAGGAGGAGCTTAAGGGCTCCTGTATGGCTGGATTGAGTCACATGGCGGTGACCTTTTGCCATTAAGTCATCCCGTACGGAATTGCTAGACAGTTCTCTGTTTGTTGGCTATTCAAAAAAATATATATTCTGATACAGCTAGGCTATGAGCTCTTTAATATTGTATTATCCTTCGAACAAGTACTTTTGACTATAAATTTATTAGTCTCAGTTTCATTTTTTTAATAAATTAAACATGTATACCAACTCCACATTATGTCATTATTAGATTAGACTGTACCATTCCCATATAAGACAATAGTTATTTTTTTTTTTTTGAATGTTCAAGCTTTCCTCCTACTATTTACATTATACCGCCAATGCCAGGAATCGAACCCTGGACCTCTCACCCAAAGGCCAAAGCCTTTACCATCCCACCAAAGTGGTGATCATATAAGACAATAGTTATGCTACACATAGTTCACCCTCTCGTTTTTTTTTAATTTGTTATACTCTTTATTCAACTTATCACATCAGTAATGTTCTCATTTTTCACACTAAAAGATTAAAAAAGTAACTATTGACGTCTTCAAAATAGAAGTTAATGAAAATTTAGGGGAGGGGTACGTTTAACTAACAACTAAGAAAATAAACTGAAGCTCTTTCGTTTCCTTGGAGGTTGGATCATATTAGAGTTTGGGACTAAGTTTGGCTTTAATTAGGTGGTGTTAGATACAACTTTCGTTAATGATAAAACACGTTACATTTAATCATATCAATTGTTTGTTCATCAGGTATACATTGTCATTGCCCGTTATTGCCACCTCACTATCTCGCGTCATAAAAATTGGGAGGCATAAAGAATGGCAATAGCTCGGCCCCGTAGTGGAAGGATTGTTAGCATAAAGGACATCAACTTGGGCCCAAAGTGGGAGACTAAATGGGATAATGGTTTTGGTGTCAACTGTCAAGTGGTCTTGTGGGCCAAATTAAGAAAATTAAAAAGAAAAAAGTGAAAAAAAAAAGGTAAAGAAAAAGCAAGTATAATGGTCCAAAAATTTATTTTATTATATAATTAATGAAACGGTAAAGAAGAAAGAAAAACTCTTAACATGTTACATGTCCGTCTAATAGGTTGGAAACTAAGACACTCGGTACGGGATTTATAAGTTTATGAGTATTGGGTTAACAGTGAGGGATTAATGTTAAATCTTGTGACTTCGGGAACGGATATCGTTACCATACTACCCGTAGGTGATACTGGATTTGTTTATCACTAAAACTTAACATATCATATACATACCAAGAGAAATGATGAACAATCTATACACAAATCTTCCTGAATATATCTGTAAGTTTGATTTCGTAATATTACTTTACTAGTTTTAGAGTCCGTCTCACACACAGGATGATCCAAATTATAAAATTACAAGTAAAACAAATAATTACATAACATATATGAAAAAATGTATTATATTTATGTTTGTATATATACTACGTGTACATAAATTAATTTTATTATATCCCAAAATGATTTTTTTAAATGAACTTAATAAAAAAATGCACGTGCATAAATGTACTTGAGAATGCCTTTTCTATTGAAAATTTTATTCTCAGTATCATATATATACAGTTGAAAGAATTTTGGTTATTAACCAGTTTCGGGAATAAGACTTTTCATAGTACAATAGTAGTTATAACCACTCAGCCTAAATACAAAATAAGTGTTACATTTGATTTATTTATCAATTTACCACCCATCAAATGAAATGAGAACATTAAATTGTCACGACTAATGTTTTTCTGAGCTACACCATGAAAAGGATTTTGATAAGCTTGAGGGAGCTTTTCGACTTTGTCATAATGACAATATAAAAAATAACATGTTAACTCATTCAATTTTGTGAATATTTTGCTTCATTTGAGCATAGTTTTGCATGACATGCTTCTCATACAACGTTTTGATTACCATTGAAAGAAAAGTTAATGCTTACACAAATATTAATTTAAACATGATAACAGTTAGAAGTATTGATAGGTCTGGGGGTGGCATAGTGTGTTCGCAATCTTTTCTTAAATTTTAATAGTCGAGGAAAAAATAATCAATTTGCCAAATCCCGAACCTTTTGATTATTTCCAAAAATGCACTTGAAAATAATTTTGAAACCCGAATCATGTTTAAAATTCTAACTTTCACCCGTTTGACATTTTCAAGTAAACACTTTGAACCCGTAACAAATTTGATAATAAATCTACTTGCATTCTCAAACTTTTAAAAATACTCAGATTTCTCATTTTTGACATGTAACAGATTTTGATCTAAATGTAGTTAACTTGTACCAAACAATCTATTTACCAACTTTTGATCCATACAAATTAAAATCAAGTTCCACAAAAAACCAAAAACAATCCTTGATAAAAAAAAACTAAAATTAAATATGATAAACTTTGTTATATCTGAAAGTGATTGGTATATACTATCCTTACATTTTAACATATATATAGTTTACTAAATCAACCGAAAAATAAATGGATAGATTTAAAGCATATATTTATAATTTATAAATTTATACGACAATTTACGATAATAATAATAACAACAACAACAATAGTAATAGATAAATTGATTGATTTTTAAAAAATGGATCGACTTTTAAGTATATATTTATAATTTAATGATTAAAACAATTACTTTGTAAAATGAAAGCATATTCGAGTTTTGTTTTTCTTTACAATCTTCAACAATATATATAGTACAATATGTTAATGATAACATTTGAAATTATATTTTTTTAAATCTTTGGGAAACATGGTTTGTTTTTAATTTTTGGATTCCACCAAGTATTTTGAAATATATAGTAAAATACTATGCTAATATTTATTTTTATAAAAATATATAGATATAATATAAATAGATTATAAAAGGAAAGTGAATAATTATTGGTTTATTACATATATTATGGCTAATTAAGATTTTAGTTTTGGAGGGAAAAGAATTATGAGAATTAACCAAAAGATGACAAGTGTACACAATTATTTGACTTTATTAGAATAGATAGATTATGCATTCCTAAAAAGTGTTTTCTTATGTTTCGGTTATTAATAATACACAAATTAGACCTGAGCATCTAGTTTTGATGGTCATGCATATATAAGAAAATTTTCATTTGCTCATAATAAGCGATACATTAATCAAATTCGAGCATTTACCTTTTTATAATCGCACATCCTCTTTTTTAGTAACCTTTTACACTCCTGAATTACACATATTTTAACAATCACAGTATTAGAACCCACATCGTTTGAAAGCACAAAATTTTATCCAATATGTTATTACTGCTAGACAAATACTCTTTTAGCGTATATGGTCATCATCTTTTCATTTTCCTAAATGTTTGGAGCTACCTCCAAAATCCAACTGAGTCCTCGTAAGACGGAATGTCAACCATCTATATTGATTTTAATGCTCAAAACTTGATTCACCTAGTAACACTATTAAGGAGGAAACCCACCACCGTAAGAAAACCCCTTGAATAAGGTCTCGAACATGAGACAATATAAAATCCCAAACCTTAACCATCACTCCTCTGTCATTATCCCAAAAAACCAGTTGCCTTTTTACGCTCGATACCTAATAAAAAAAATCATGACAGACACACTAAAAATCATATGTGAGTAAAAACAGACACACAAAGCTTTTGACACATAGTTAGTTATTGAACTTTTGTCATTTATATTTGGCTATCAAAGTTAACAAAAACAACTTAAAAACCTTTTTCTTTTTATTCTTTAGCCAAAAAACTTACTTCCATGCTATATTTTAGTTTCAAACTTATAAAAACCAACTTCAAAACTTTAGCCTTACTTTGGCCATCAAATATTCACCTTTTGCCATAAAATATTTCTTTTACTGTACCTTAACAAACCAATACCGACAAAGCTCCAGCCACTTCTCGGCCGTAATGCTTTGGTTCAAAGCCACTACAGAGGAAGAAAAAGGCTTGGACCCTTTCGGGTTCCTTTGCTAATTTCGGCGCCAATCCCCCTTTCATTTCAAGCGCAGGTAATAACGCCTGTTTCTCAATCGTTGACAAAACCTAAAACTCTAAAAGGCTAAAATTGATTCGCCTTTCAAATCAATGCACACTTTTCTCTCTCTCTAGCTTCTTCTCTATAACCTAGAGAGAGAGAAAGTAGAGGGAGGAAGTAACAATGGCTGACGACGATCAATCCAAAACCTCCGTCGTGATCGGCGGCAGGTCCTTCGTCGGAAGACATCTCGTTGCCAGGTTATTGAAGCTAGGTCATTGGATGGTTCGAGTTGCCGACTCCGATGACTCACTTGAGCTTGATCCGTCCGATAACAACTGCGATCGGACGCTTAATCGTGCTATTTCTACTGGCCGTGCTTCGTACTTTCATGTTGATGTTCGCGATAAAAGTTCGATCGTCAACGGTACTGTTTACTTGTTTATGTATGATGACGTTCAATTAGATGCAGTTTCAGCTAATTGTTAGTATATTTGTTGCCTATTGATGTAGGTATTAGTTAATCACATGAAACTGTAACCATTAGGTTTAGTTATGATAGTTTGCAGCTAATTGTTAGTATTAGGTTTAGTTTATTATCATAACTGGCCGTGCTTCATACTTTCATGTTGATGTGTGCGACAAAAGTTTGTTTATCAACGGTACTTTTTAGTTATTTATGCATGATGACGTTCAATTAGATGTAGTTTGCAGCTAATTGTTAGTATGATTTTGTGAATTATGAAGATATGTGAGAAATGTGTGTGTCGTAGATTAGATAGGAGTTAGGAGTATCGAATTGTTGCCTCTTGATGTAGTTATTAGTTAATCACATGAAACTGTAACTATTAGGTTTAGTTTATTATCATAACTAACGTTTCAGCATTTTTAAACTAATTTGCTTGAATTCAGCTACTGTACTTTTTAGTTATTTATGTATTTATTTACTTTCTGTACATGCAGTTATTCACTAATTGTTAGTATGATATTGTAACTTATGAAGATCTGTGAGGAATGTGTATGCTGTAGACTGCATAGGAGGTAGGAGTATGAAATTGTTGCCTCTTGATCTAGCTAATCAAAAGCAGTTGAGCTTATATGTAAAACCATTAGGTTTAGCGTGTCATAGCTAATGCTTTGCATTTCTTTTTAATTTGCATGAATTCAACGACGGCTTATCCTTGAATACGGATATTTCATTTAATTTAATGAAATGTGTGAGTTTTATGCAAGATTATGGTCATGGTCTCATGGAAGGACTATTGTTTAAGAATGCAAGTTTATTTCCTTTTGAAATGATCATAAGCAGACTTTTGTTGCTTTCTGTGCATGTAGTTTGCAGCTAACTGCTAGTATGATTTTGCAACTTATAAAGATATGTGACAAATGTGTATGCTGTAAGTCACATAGGAGGAAGGAGCATGAAATTGTTGCCTCTTGATAACTAATTACATTACATGCGACTGCGCTTACATGTAACCATTAGGTTTAGCCGGCTATCATAACTAACGTTTTATAGAATTTCTTAAACCAATTCCGCTTGAATTCGGCCACAGCTTATAACTTGAATATAGAAATTTCAGTTTAATTAAATGAAATCTGTGAGTTTAAAGTAGTGTCATGGTCATGGAAGGACTATTGTTTGGGAATGCAAGTTTAGTTTCCCTTGACTGATCATAAGCAAACTTTTAATGTTAGCAAAGCTTGAATTGATCATAAGCAAACTTTTAATGTTAGGAACGAGATAGTAGGTAGTATGAGGTGTCTTTTCATTGTGGCATGGTGATGTAAGATTGGCAGCATATCCTTCCCTGACAGCGGGTCATCAATGCTATCAAAACTCATGAAAAGTAATTGCATACTTACACTATCATCTAGTGCGTGAGAATTGCATCAGTTTGTGTGACAGGATAGAAGATTGGTGCAAGGAGTACTCTTAGGCAAACCACTTAGCCTAAAAGACACAATTTCAGGTTCCTGTATGGTTGTATACTTGTATTGGCTTAAAAAGTAAGATGCATATCAGGTGTTGGATCTTCTATTGGAAATAGAACCAAACTTGGTTGCATCACACGGATCATAGATACAAAAGAAGAGCGGAACATTAAGTTAGTCAAGAAACATCATTATGGAATTTAATCTCATATCTACACAGTTCATCAAAGTACTTATGGTGACTTAGACATTACAGGCACAGAACGGTGATCACAGTCGATTCATACACAAGAAGATAGAAGCATTAGAGAGAAGCTGGAAACTCACTTGCCTGTTTAGAGGGTGCAAATGTTTGATGTTTTTCCCAATTGTGTATAAGTTGGGTCGATGATATTCAAATTGCTGCTTATATTTATTCTGTTTATTCTTTGTTTTACTCATACCACAAAATGAAACTGAAAAAGAGCCTAGCCGCACAATATCCAATTATCACTAATAAATACTCTGGCAAACACCAGCAGTGTGCTTTTCGTTTGAGCTTTTGTTTTATGCTCTAATTTGTAATTCTATGTAGAACTTAAATCAGGCTGAGATTAATCATGTTCAGCAATTTTTTATTTGCAGCTATTGAAGGCTCATCAGTTGTGTTCTATGTGGATGATAATGATTCTTGCAATAACGATTTTATCTCTGGCTACACATTAATTGTTCGAGGTCAACCTTATTTTACCTAAACAATAGTCCCTTAAGAGTTATACATTATGTTTTTCTAAAGGCTCTTAGTATCTTGTTAATTGTATTTTATTTAGGTGTGAAGAATGTCATCAGTGCTTGTCAAGAATGCAATGTTAAACGGTTAATATACAACAGTACTGCAGACGTAGTTGTGGACGCTTCACATGATATACATAATGCAAAAGAGACACTGTTATATGCAACAAAAGTATGCCTTCGGATCATTCTAACTCGTTTTTTTTTTAATTTAAAAAGTGGGTTTTCATCAATCTGCACCCATTCAGTTTTTGCCCATACTGAAATGACCGGTTCAACCCAAACTTATTGCCCCACCTTCCCATTTGGCACTTCAAGTCTTTATATAATAAGATACTTTATTTAGAGTCGTAAGTCAAAATATAAACTAATTTATGTTGATTAATTTTCTATTGTACTTTGTATTCATGCTCAATGAAGGTGGGAGTTATTCTGCTTATACTAATCTTTTTAATGAATTTTTTTTTTCTTCTCTTTTACAATGGCACAGTTTAAGAATGTATATTGTGAACTTAAGGCTCAAGCCGAGGCAACTGTTTTGCTTGCTAATGACACTGATGGGCTTCTTACTTGTGCTCTTCGCCCTAGCAACATTTTTGGACCTGGAGACAAGCAGCTTTTGCCTTCTCTCATTGATGTTGCCAAATCCAGCTGGGCTAAGGTGTGGAGACTATGTTGGTATTATAACTATTTTTTGTACACATTTTCTTTATTTTATCTCTATATTTGTCAAATCTGCAAATTTTGAATTTTATTTTGAGCAAACATAAAATTAGTTCTGTTTGAATATAGTTTCAGATATTAGATATTTTTTCATTTGTTTTGTTTTCTTGGTACTTATTAGTTTTAGTTTTAGGCTTACTTTATACATTCGTGATAATCTTAGATTACGGCAGAATAGGAATTAGATAATAGATAGAAACAAGGATTGGTTTTCTGCGTTTATGTATTTGTTATCATTCATTTGAAATAGAAATAAGTTTTGAGTTTTCTTCAAGTTTTAACAGTTTTAAATGTCATAGGGCTGCATTCGTATTTGTTGTAGGTTTTTATTTCTAGTTTTTTATTTTGTTTTTATAAATTGTAAGTGCTTGAAAATGATGGAATCTTTTTGCTGCTCCAGAGGTGCCTCTTATTATTAGAACATGATGTTATCATTTTTTATAACATCAAGTAAATCTAGCTTTACTTAAAAAAAAAGTTAAAGCTTGAATATTTTCATTCATGATGCATAAAACATCCCAGCATTAGTTCATACCTTAAAGCTTTTTTCTTCATTCTGCATGTTTGATCTGTGAGTCCCAATTTTTTATAGTTTGATAAGTGAATTATGGATATGCGATCGACAAATAAATATATAAAATTTAAGAAACGGACTGAACGAGTGCAGACATGAGACATTACTTCTGAATGAAGCAAGAAGTTCATATTGGTGTCTCTAGTCTCTACTGCATGGTTAGAACCGAGAACAAGTTTATGGAACCAGGATACTCATTTGCAAGTTGTAAATATGGTGTCATACAAAACACAAATATCTTTGGCAATTGGTAAAATATTGCTGTGTAAAATTAGTTTACTCATTCTCTTCTTTTGGGACAAGAATAATTCATAGAAGACTAGAAGTATTAGTGCCGTCCACTTTTTTGTTTTCTTTCTTTCTGTGTAAATCAAGTGTCTTCTTGGATATACCTTATAAGTAATAGATGCTCTCATTCCAGTTTATTATAGGAAGTGACGGAAGCATGTGTGACTACACTTATGTAGAAAATGTTGCTCATGCTCTTATCTGTGCTGAAGCTGCTCTGAGCTCTCATATGGTTATCGTGGCTGGAAAGGTAAAGTGTGGTAATAGATTATTATCCTTATGTGTGGTTACTAACTAATTTTTTTTTAATCTACTTTAGGCATTCTTCGTCACTAATCTTGAGCCAATCGGCTCTTGGGAATTCTCTTTGCGCGTGCTTGAGGGCTTAGGCTATTACAGGTAGCTAATTCATCTGTTTTTGATATAAAATTGATTTTTTTCTGTATTTTATGGTTTCTTTCTGATCAATCATCATGTTTTGATGTTGTGTGATAATCTGTAGGCCGATGGTCAAACTCCCTGATGTGGTTGTCAAGTTGATTGTTTATCTCATTAAATGGATGCATTCAAAGACAAATTCCAGAAACATTAGTAATTCTTCTGTTCGGAATATTGTTCAAATAATGTCACATACTACAACATATGATTGTTCTGCAGCCCAGCAACACATTGAATATTCACCTGTTGTCTCACTGGATGTAAGTTTTATTATTTTGGAGTGTGTGTTGAGTTTGCATCATTCTTTTCATACTTGCAGTGGTTTTAAATATATTAATTCTAAAGCATATGCTTGTCAGTGTTTTTATTATCAGTCTATACTCATGCAGCGTTTATATTTTTTTTCTGCATTTGTTTTTTGTTTAAAATATTTGGTGCCTATTTTGCATAATGCAATATTATTATTTAAAAAGGAAAGGGAATCAGTTAAAATCTCATTATGCTTGAGATATTTTTTTTCTCCTCACATTTTGATTAATCGTTAACGTACAGGAAGGTATACAAGCAACCATTGAATCATTCTCTCATTTAGCAAAGGAACCTTCTTCTTTGATTCTTGATGAACAATCAAAAATGGAGCAGCTGCTAGGTGGCGGGGAAGGTAGATTACACTTTTGCCCCTGACATTTGGCAAATTTAACTTTTAACCACTGCAGTTAAATAGTTAATAACTATGCTAATTATCTGTTACCTGGATGACATATGATTTTGCTTGTTATCTTATGTATGCAGTTGCTGAGATTTTACTGTGGAGAGACGAGAGGAAATCATTTTCTTGCTTTTGTGGAGTGGTTTCTCTTTTCTACTGGTTTTGTCAGTGTGAAAGAACTGTTGTCTCTTCTACAACTCAACTGCTGCTGCTTATTTTAGTTTCCTTGTATGGATATTCTCTATTATCAACTGAAGTGTAAGTATTAATATTTAAAAAACTCTATCCTGTCACAAAATGAATGTGAAACTTACTAGCATTTGATTGTGTTTGCTTTCTACAGGTTTAGCTTTTCAAAATTTGAGGTCTCTGAAACAGTTATGAAGAGTTCAGTGACGAACACAGTTAACATGTGGAATAGAGTAAGCGGTGTCATTAGATCATTGGCACGTGGAAGTGACTGGAGTTTGTTTTTTAAGGTATACTTTAGTTGTGCTTACGACCTGTCAATTTTACACAACTTTAGCATCATGATATGGTTTTTTTATTACTTGTTGCAGTTGGTAGTTTTTCTCTATCTTTTCAAGTTGCTTATTGTCAACTCTTTCCCTATTTCGTTGGGAATAGGTATGATGTGTCTTTAGTAGCTTCTTTTAACCGCTTGATTACACTTTTTTCTTCTTCTGATTATTGATTAAGGTTATTTTGCAGCACTGGCGTTTTCGTTTATCTTGTTCTTCGTTTATGAGCAATATGAGGAGGAAATTGACGGAATAATAGGCTTATTAAACGAACTCGCAAGGTGGTCTGTGGTATCCGTCACTACTAAGTACCTTAACTAGACGTTTAAGATGTGAGATAAAATGTAGATATCTGGTTACACGTTTCGTGGCAGCTGTTCATATGAAGATCCTCATGAAGTTTGAAGAAAAAATTCGGTATGGATATTCTGCCTATGGCAAAGGATTTTGTGGTGGTTAATCAGTGGTAAATTGGGAAGATTATTAGATAAATCACTTTGCACAATAGTTTCAGTAATTTTGAAGATAATGTTCAGCTAATTTTTGAACTTTTTTTTAAAGGAAAATGAGAAATCATCTCAAATAGGAAAATAGGCTAATCGCTTGTTATAAAACTTTTTATTTGAACGATCAGAAATTAATTTGAAGTAAAAAATAATAAATCATGTAAGTAAATCACTTGTATGCAATGCTGGCAAGATGTGATGGGAGATAGAAAAACAGTTTCAGGATTACGCAATCACTAGTCGAGCTTGTGGCTCGTTTAACTTACAAGATATGTTTAATATATTGAATAAAAACTATATGCATAATAAGCTAGTTTAGGCTCATGGGTCTACTTGAACTCAATAAGTGAAGCTTACACAAGTTTATTTTTAGGCTTGAGCGTGTGAGCGGCTTGGTTTGCTTATACAAGCACTATTTTTATGGCGATTCATATGAGAATCTACTTCTACTTTTCAAATTACACAAAGTGAATAATCAATAATCTGTCAATGTCAGGATTTGAACCTTGTCTTCTCCTTAAGAAGACGAGTTTTTTGCCACTCAACTAATGCTAGAATGGCTAAGACAAGTGCTTTGTGAAGTTGATGGCATGATTAATTGTTATAGTTTAGTTTTGTGATATGTGATTTACTGATTTATATTTTGTTTTTTGGATCCAAAGCTCATTGTTAATATAATAAAATATTCTATTATAATAATAATTAAGTTAATAGACTTATAATACAACTATCAACTAGAAAAGGAAACTAAGACTACTAAGAAATATACGGGACATGTAATATGCTTAGTTATGGGTCCTACAAATATACTGTCATGCTTAATAAAAAGGTTGTCGTCGACGTGTTAGGAGGAGATATTTTATCGAATAGTTTTGGAGAAGATGATACAAATGATATTCAAACTTTATACTATTTTTTCTTCTGTATTTAAAATTGTTTTTCTAATAAATAAATAAGTCTATTTCTATCAACAGTTATTTAAATCATTGTTGTTTTTTTGTATTTGTAACTTCTCTGTACCTGTATAAAAATATCAATAAAAGTCAAAAAATTACGAATTTAAAATTTAAAAAAAATATCAATCATCACCATCCATATACTACTAACGCTATGTTCCCCGGGTTTAATTTAATGAGAGAAGAGAAAAGATTTGAAGAGAAATAAACAAAATTGGTGTTTCAGAGTTTTTTTAAATGAAAGGAAGAGGAAATGAGAGAAATGAAGAGAAGAGGTTTTTAGTGTATTTATATTTCTTTTCAAATTGGAAAGATATGGAGATAAGAGAAGAGATGAAGGCCAGGTATTTAAAATATTTAATATCTTTTCATTTTCTCTTCTTTTCATTAAACTCGGAAACACATAAAATATTTAATATTCTTTCATTTTCTCTTCTTTTCATTAAACTCGGGAACACGATATCATTTTTTTTCCTTTCTTTTCTATCCTAATTCATCTTCTTTTCTCATCTCTCACTAAATTAAGGGGCTGTTTGGGATTCCTTATTTTCACCTCCTTATAACTTATAAGGAGAAGTCATAAGTTACAAAAAATATAAGCTTATCATCGTTTCCTCCCCACGTAATAAAAAAACACAAACACTTTTTTTTAAATTATCACGAGGAAAAAGTTATAAGGGGGCAAAAGTAAGGAATCCCCAAACAACCCCTAAACTCAGGAACACAGCTTAAGTACCAACACATCAATTACGCCCCTAATTTCTTCACTGATTACACCAATTGATACGGATACACCTCTCACACATTACTCTTCTTCACTTCCATAATTCAATTCAATTCAACAAATGAGTTTTCAAGACATTGAAGCTGGGCGGCCGATCAATTCTGGACGCGGAGGTTACAACCGCGTGAAGCAACAGGATCCAACAACAAGCTATTGCTTCTGGAATCTTCCAGATCAATACTGCTGTCTCTACGTTTCAGAGGCTAGTGAATGCTGTTGGTACGCCTAAGGATACTCCTGAGCTTCGAGACAAACTGTATGTTAATGTGTGGTTGAATTTTTTTATTACTTTGTTTTGTGGTTGCGTAGTTGGTATGTGCTTGTTTTGGTCCGTAATTAGGTTCAGATCGGTAGAATTTATTATTATTGAATTTAAATATGTAAACGAACGCGAACAAACTTCATTTAACTTTAAATGGACACAAATAGTTATTTGAACAAATATTCGTTCGGAAAATAAGCATGTTCTGTGTTCGTTCATTTAACTTAAACGGACACCAGCAAGAACAGTTAATCGAAACAAATATTTGTGCTCACGTTCGTTCATTTAACTTAAATGGATGCCAACACGAACAGTTAATTGAACAAATATTTGTGCTCACGTTCGTTTATGTAAAAATTGAGCATGTTCGTGTTCGTTCATTACACTTTAAACAAACATGAACAGTTAATTGAACAAATATTTGTTCATTGTTTAAAAAATGAATATGTTCGTGTTCGTTCGTTAAAAAACTAAACGAACAGTTCAGAAACATAGGGGAACATAATTGCATAAATGAACACAAACAGACATAAATGAACACAAATGAACTAATATAAAACATTAAATGCATGATTCATCCAAAAAATCCAGAAATCACATCGAATGAACATAACAAACGTAGACAAACAAACGTGAACGAAGATAAACGGACAGAAATGAAATGAACGTAAACGAACATAAACGGACAGAAATGAATGAACGTTAACGGGCAAAAATGAACGAACATAAAGGGACATTAGTGAAAGGACATAAACGAACATAAACTGACATAAATAAACAAGCATAAAAGAATGTTCATAAGCATACGTGAACTAACGAAGCATGTGTTCGTGTTCATTCATTTAATTAAGCGAACAAACAGTTTTGCTCATGTTTGTTCGTATATTGAATAAAACGAACTTCCCGCCGAACGGTTCACAAGCAGTTAACTGAACATTCGGTTCGTTTACAGTCCTAATTGAATTGGACAATTTAATTGAGACATTTGATCACATTGAACACGAAACTCTAGATCATACCAGGAGCTGTTAGTGATTTCACGATGCATTTTCTTTACTTAAAGTTGTTTTTTTAATAATTATATTACCCCTGTTGAGTGTCGGCAATGATTATTTGTTTTTACCCAATTATAGGCACAAAACAAGATTACATATTGGGCAATTGGTGAAGGATACATCTGATAAACTCAAGAAAGCTAGTGACATCGATCATCGTGCTGAAGTTAGCGTAAGTGTTCAAGATAAAAACAAGTTGGTGTTTTTTAGTAACTTTTTTAAGGTTAATAAGTCGACATTATGTTCAACCATTTTGCTACAGGCCAGTAAAAAGATTACAGATGCCAAACTTGCAAAAGATTTTCAAGCGGTGTTACAAGAATTCCAGAAAGCACAACGGCTTTCAGCCGAAAAGAGGAGACTGCTTACTCTCCTGCTGTTCCTCAAGCTATTCATTCTTCACGGTAAATAGTCATGAAACCAGTAGTTATTGTTGTTAGAAGTTTATTTCAGTTTGAATACATGCCAATTTACTGTTTTGTCCTTGTCGTTCTGTATGACTTTCAGTAATGAAGCCAGTGAAGTGGATGCAGGCTCGGGCAGAAGTCCAGAACAGTATGCACTTCTTGTTGAATCTAGAAGGCAAGTTGTTTGCTATGCATGTTTTATATACAAGGGGCACTCTTGTAATTCTGTCAAGTGTCAATATGTTATCGTATCATTTGGAGTAGGAGTGCAAACGAGGCAAGCCTAGCTTGAGCTCGACTAGGCTTGAGCTCAGCTCGTATGGATTTTACGAGCTCGAGCTCCTTTTCTTAAGCTTGAGCTTGGCTCATGTGTTGTTTTTTCAAGCTTGGGCTTACGGCTTCGGCTGTTTTACTATTTCTTATGTGAGTATTTTTTTCCAAGATTGGGGCTCGGCTCGAGTATTATTTATTATTTAGTTTATTATATACATGTTTAACTATTTTTATATATTTTGAAATAAACCTTAAATGAGCCTAAGCTTGGGCTCGAGCTCGGTTGTGCGATGTGAAATTAATGCGTAGAAGTCCAAAAGAGTTAAAATTTTAAAATACACAAGGGTCGTTAAGGATCGTGGGCCTAAATGATCTTCCGATACATAAAGCTCGAGCTCGATAACTAAACAAGCTTTATTTGGGGCACATATGATGTATATATGTGTGAACCCTCGGGTGGGCAAAAGTGAAATTGCACTAATTTTGACGTTATTTTACTAATCTCGTGAAAATAACGTTAAAATTGACGGACGGTTAATCAGGCATCATGTAGTGGCGTTGATAGCTGAAAGATAAGGGTACATGCACCGATTAGCCGGTGTCCCGATGATTGAGTGCTATGTGCCTTATGTCCAAGGCTTGATGCAAAAACTACTATCGAGCCGGGGGTCTCACCGGAAGCAGCCTCATCTATCCCTATTGGGGTAGAGGTAAGGCTGCCTACCATCTTACCCTCCTCAGACCCTACCATAGCTTTGCTATTGGTGGGATATACTGAGTACGATGATGATGATGATGATGATGATGATGAAGGGTCGTTAAGGATCGTGGGCCTAAATGATCTTCCGATACAAAGCTCGAGCTCGATAACTATTCATCACATGCCCAAAATCTCTATTCACAGAACTTCGCTTTTCTCGATAAATCCCTGTGCTGTGATTATCCTTCATTGCAAAATATACCAAATATCCCATTTTCACTTTGTACATTTAAAAAGGAATCATCATCAACTAAAATTTTGAAGAAAATAGTTTGCCCGCCAGGTATTTGACAAAACGCCTCAATGAAATAATCTTTGTTTTTGGTGTTTTGAGGAGGGGAGGGCAACGGGTGGTTGCTGCTCTCTCCTTCCTCTTTGGTTCGGTGGTGTTCATTCCTCAAACTCAACTCGAGTTTTGTTTTATTATTATTTTTCTTGGTGTGGTACTTGGCTACCGGGGTGTTTTGTGGGTCGGGGGTGGTATGACCGGGGCTATTGAGGAGGTTGTTTGGCCGTGTCCGTTTAGAGGCTTCCACTGTTGCCCGGTGGATTACCGGGGTCCAAGGGGGTTCGATTGGCCGCACATATTAAGCGGCTTCATTTGTCATCAGGATGACAAGAAAGAGACCTTACGGGAGGCGATCTCGACAAATTTTAGATTTGTTTATTTTCGGTTGGTGTGAGGCTTTAAAGGTCTCGCGTAGGTGGATGTGTGGAGCGTGTATGGAGTCACATGCTCTCCGTCGGGGGTGCACATCATGATGACGGGTCGGTCTGGTACAAGTGTGTCACGGGAGATGTGGAGGAATATATAGTGGGGAATGCCGAAGCCTCACATGTTGGAGGGAAGTTGTCGCGGTGGGAAGGGTGGAGGTGGATGTAGCTCTCCTTGAGCGTGTCTTCACTCTTCCTATTACGACTGTTAAAACATTCCTCATAATTGTCGTATGGCTTTTTCCCAAGCCTTAGTGGGTGCTCTGGGTAAGGTGGCGGCTATGCCAGAGTCTGTTGAGGCGTGGGTGAAACTGTTGTTACCACGTTGCATCCCTTACGGTTTTCAGACCTTCTAATCGTCAGCAACAGCAGGTCTGGCAATAGAAAGTCTGAGCAATAGCACGAATTATCTAACGGTCGCTATCCGCTTTGGGGTGACC